>NW_025212975.1:28188-28997 GCF_004010195.1 Chiloscyllium plagiosum
CACACACATGCACACAGAGACACACACACCGTCAAACACACACACAGCCACACACTCTCACATGAACATGCACATTCTCTCTTTCACACACATATACAGACACACAGAAATACACATGCATCCACTCTTTCACACACACAAACACGGGCAGTCTCTCTCTCTCTCTCTCTGACTGTTTCTCTCTCACCCACACACACACAGCTGTAACGGCATTGTCGGGGTGTTGCTGGAGAAATGATTTCTCCGAGGACTGAGCCATGATCTCACATGATGACTGCTCCAGGGGGACAGACAGCAGCTACAGAGACTTGTTGGATCTTCCTGTGCACCATCTCTTGCATCGACAGCATGAGTCTGTTTGGGTGCCTGATTTTCTAAAATGTCGCCAAGCAACAAGTAACAATAGATTGATGAATGTTTTCCCCCAAACCATGTTTCAGACACATGCTGCTGTTATTTTTCACTGATTGTTTAAAATGATCTGAATCTTTTGAAATGGAGAGTGGCTTCCAAATCAAATTACGACACCAGAGTGTCTCGGGACCCTGACGAAATGATCAGGAAATGACATCTGTTCCTTTCTATCCTCTGCACTCTGTACCAAAAGATAGTGCTCCCTCAGTACCTCAGATAGTTCTCCCTGAATACCCCAGATAGTGTTCCCTCAATACCTCAGAAAGTGCTCCCTCAATTGCTCAGATAGTGCACCCTCAATACCTCATAAAGTGCTCTCTCAGTATCTCAGAACGTGCTCCCTCAGTACCTCAGAGAGTGCTCCCTCAGTACCTCAGATAGTACACCCTCAATAC
>NW_025212975.1:29029-29813 GCF_004010195.1 Chiloscyllium plagiosum
CCCTCAATACCTCAGAAAGTGCTCCCTCAATTGCTCAGATAGTGCACCCTCAATACCTCAGAAAGTGCTCTCTCAGTATCTCAGAACGTGCTCCCTCAGTACCTCAGATAGTACACCCTCAATACCTCAGAAAGTGCTCCCTCAATATCTCAGATAGTGGTCCCTCAATACCTCAGATAGTTCTCTGTCAGTACCTCAGAAAGTGCTCTCTCAATATCTCAGATAGGTCTTCCTCAATATCTCATATAGTTCTCCCTCAATACCTCAGATAGTGCTCCCTTAATACTTCAGATAGTGCTCCCTCAGTACCTCAGATAGTTCTCCCTCAGTACCTCAGATAGTGCTCCCTAAATATCTCTGAAAGTGTTTACTCAATACCTCATAAAGTGCTCCCTCAATATCTCAGAAAGTGCTCCCTCAATACCTCAGATAGTTCTCCCCCAGTACCTCAGAAAGTGCCCCCTCAATAGCTCACATAGATCTCCCTCAGTACCTCAGATAATGCTCCCTCAATTCCTCAGATAGTGGTCCCTCAATACCTCAGAACGTGCTCCCTGAGGACCTCAGAAAGTGCTCCTCAATCCCTCAGAAAGTGCTCCCTCAACATCACAGATATTTCTCTCTCAGTACCTTAGAAAGTGCTCCCACAGTACCTCAGAAAGTGCACCCCCAGTACCTCAGAAAGTGCACCCTCAGTACCTCAGAAAGTGCTCCCTCAAAACCTCAGATAGTTCTCCCTCAGTACCTCAGAAAGTGCTCTTTCAATACCTCGGAAAGTGCACCC
>NW_025212976.1:0-2532 GCF_004010195.1 Chiloscyllium plagiosum
ACTGATTCTAATGAATGGCAATGTTTCGGATCTGTTTGTTATTCTGGGACAGCAGTGAGGTTACTCTCTCTCTCTGATTAATGAGCTGAGGGTTTTTTTTCCTGTATCTCCCTGAAATATGTCAGGGTGTTTAAACACTGTGAAGCAATCAGTCTCTCCCTGATCTACAGTGGACTGATCTGTTATTCCTGATGCAACATGGACAGAGGAAACAAACTAGTCCATTAAAGCACCTTTCCCCCAAGCTAAGCTCACTCTCTGTCCATCACTGTCACTGATGAACTTGCTCACTTATTCCTACCTTGAATCCAGGCATGGATTCTCCCAGGCCGAAGGTCCTGGCTGGTCAGGCCGGAGTCACACTTTCCATTCACACTTGGCCTGTGTTGAGCTCAGTACCCATCCACCTATTCTGAGTGATGGGAGGCTGAGCTGAATCATTTAAAGCTCACCTTTATGTCCAGAATTAGCTGATTAGATTCCCTACAGTGTGGAAACAGGCCATTTGGCCCAACAAGTCCCGACTGACCCTCCGAAGAGTAACCCACCCAGACCCATTCACCTACACCTACCCCTGACTAATGCACTTTACACTATGGGCAATTTAGCACGGCAAATTCACCTAGCCTGCACATCTTTGGACTGTCTGAGGAAACCAGAGGAAACCCACGCAGACACTGAGAGAATGTCCACTCAGGAATCGAAGCCGGGTCCCTGGTGCTGTGAGGCAGCAGTGTTAACCACTAAGCCACCGTGCCCCCCAGAGTTATAATACTTTCATTACATGGGGCAATATATATATTAACATCTTGACAGTCTTGGCGCTGGCTTCACACAGGCGAGGGTTTATCTTCCTGTCAGTATGTTGCTGGAAGCGTTTGTCTGATTCTGTTTGCAATGTCGTGATTCCCATGATTTCTGTAGGTGTTGCGATGTGATTTGGAATCAGAGAATCCATACAGTATAGAAGAGGCCCTTTGACCCATTGAGTCTGTACTGACAAAAATACACCAGCACCTATTCCAGTCCCACTTTCCCACACTAGACCAATGGCTTTGAATGTTATTACATTTCAAGTACTTTTTAAAGTTTGAGAGGTTTCCTGCCTCAGGGGAAATATAGAGTAATAGGGTAGGGGAATGGGTCTGGGTGGGATACTCTTCAGAGGGTTGGTGTGGACTTGTTGGGCCAAATGGCCTGTATCCACACTGTAGGAATTCTATGTACCAGTTGCCCTTATCCTTCTAAATACTGGTGGCAGTGGTGGTGAGCTGGAAAGATGCTATCTGAGAATCTTTAGTGAATGTTGGCTGTACATCTTGTAGATAGTATGTGCTGCTGTTATCGAATGTTAGTGCAAATGGGGACTATTCCATCAGACTCCTGTCTTGTGCCTTGTAGATGGTGGACAGGCTTTGGGGAGTCAGGAGGGGAGTTACTCTCTCAGTATTCCCAGTCTCTAACCCACTGTTGTAGGCACTGTTTATGTGGCGAGTCAATGGTAACCCCCAGGATAGTGGTAGTGGGAGGAGTGAATATTGGTAATACCACTGTATGTACAGTGGTTAGATCATCTCTCATTGGTGACAGTCATTACCTGGCATTTCGGTGGCACAAGTGTAACTTGCCACATGTCAGTCTAAGCCTGCATATTGTACAGATCTTGCTGCCAGTCAGATATCCCAACCAATCTAGTCCCACCTGCCAGCACCCGGCCCATATCCCTCTAAATCCTTCCTATTCATATACCCATCCAGATGCCTCTTAAATGTTGCAATTGTACCAGCCTCCACCACTTCCTCTGGCAGCTCATTCCATACACGTACCACCCTCTGCGTGGAAAAGTTGCCCCTTAGGTCTCTTGAATAGCTTTGACCTCTCATCCTAAACCTATGCCGCCTAATTCTGGACTCCCCCACCCCTGCACTCCAAGGTCTCTTTGTTCAGCAACACTCCCTAGGACCTTACCATTAAGTGTATAAGTCCTGCTAAGATTTGCTTTCCCAAAATGCAGCACCTCGCATTTATCTGAATTAAACTCCATCTGCCACTTCTCAGCCTATTGGCCCATATGGTCCAGATCCTTTGTAATCTGAGGTAACCTTCTTCGCTAGGAGAAAGTGAGGACTGCAGATGCTGGAGATCAGAGCTTAAAAATGTGTTGCTGGAAAAGCGCAGCAGGTCAGGCAGCATCAAAGGAGAAGGAGAATCGATGTTTCGGGCATAAGCCCTTTTTCTGGAAAAACCAGAAAAGCCCTCTTCGCTGTCCACTATACCTCCAGTTTTGGTGTCATCTGCAAACTTACTAACTGTACCTCTTATGCTCGCATCCAAATCATTTATGTAAATGACAAAAAGTAGAGGACCCAACACCGATTGTTGTGGCACTCCACTGGTCACAGGTCTCCAGTCTGAAAAACAACCCTCCACCACCACACTGACCTCTACCTTTGAGCCTGTTCTGTATCTAAATGGCTGTTTCTCCCTGTGTTCCATGAGATCTAACCTTGCTAATCAGTCTCCCATGGGGAA
>NW_025212976.1:4989-9461 GCF_004010195.1 Chiloscyllium plagiosum
GTGTGATAGAGGGATGAAGGTGGTGAGGGTAATAGCTGAGTGTGTGATAGGGGGATGAAGGTGGGGAGGGTGATAGCTGAGTGTGTGATAGGGGAATGAAGGTGGGGAGGGTGATAGCTGAGTGTGTGATAGGGGGGTGATGGTGGGGAGGGTGGTAGCTGAGTGTGTGATAGGGGGATGATGGTGGGGAGGGTGGTAGCTGAGTGTGTGATAGGGGGATGAAGGTGGGCTGAGATTGCACCCCCCTGGCCCACAAGCCTCATTCCTGATGAAGGGCCTTTGTCTGAAATGTTGATTCTCCTGCTCCTCAGATGCTGTCTGACCTGCTGTGCTTTTCCAGCAACACACTCTCCACACTGATCTCCAGTGTCTGCAGTCCTGACTTTCTCTTGCAAATGGTTGAGCCTAGGCCCTGCCCCTGAGCAAAGTGGCTCCTTCTGCCACCCTTGATTACACAGCTGTCACTCTCCCCTCAGAGTTTGAGCTTCTGTTATTTCTCCACTTTGCCTTCTCCACTATATGGTAACGCTGTCTGTTTCTCCAGCCGTCTGGTCAGGGCCCTTGTGGAATACAGTATCCACTTCTGGTCACACTGTTGTGGGAAGGATATTATTAAACTGGAGAGGGTTCAGAAGAAATTTACCAGGGTATTGCTGGGAAAGGAGGGTTTGAGTTGTGAGGAGAGGCTGGATAGGCGAAGACTGGAGTGTCGGAGTTGGAGGGAGTAACTTTATAGAGGTCGATGAAATCATGAAGGATATCAAGAAGCTGAATAGCTAAGGTTTTTTCCCTCGCATGGAGAAGTTAAAAACGAGGGGGCATATTTTTAGGGTGTGAGGATGAAGATTTTAAAAGGACAATGGGTGGGCGGGGGGGGGCAACATTTTTATACAGAGCGTGGTTTGCATGTGCAATGAACTGCTGAGAGGAAGTGATGGATGCAAGTACAGCTACAACATTTAAAAGATGTTCGAATCGGTTCATGAATAGGAAAGGTTTGGAGGGATATGGCTAAAGGCAGGCAGGTGGGACGAGGACAGTTTGGGAACATGGTTGGCCGGACTAGTTGGACCGTAGGGTCTACTTCCATGCTGAACGACTTTATCTGACTGATTTGCTTTGGCAGCTCCAGTTATCTGCTGACCACCTCCACTCTCTGCCCTGCAGTCTGTCCAGGATCCTGCACTTGGTCTCTCTGACCAGGTTTCTCCAGCCGTCTCAGTCACTGACAATAAACAGATTGTCAAGTGAACAATACGTTGCTGTTTATGGGAGCTTGCTGTGCAGAAATTGCCAGCGACTGCTCTTCAGAAATATTTCATTGGCCATATTTGTACATGGCGACATGGTGAGGTTGTGTAAGGCACTATATCCCCCTTGCTGTTACTCACCGCTGTCCTCATGGCCCTTGTGAATTCAGTGATTCTCTCATGAGATATGACGCGCAAGGGGCAGTACAAATGTTCATGCTTCATTTTCTTTGAAGATAGTGCTGTTCCAGTCTGTGTGATAGAAGTTTAAAGCTGCTGAAGAAGTTGGTGCAGTTTCGACAATTTCAAACTCCCTCCACTCAGTGAGTGGAAAGAGGTTTGAAACTTCTCTGAGCTTGCCTTTGAATTGTTAGTGAACTAAAATGTCTGGCATTCCTGCTCGATGTGGTAAGATGGTGTACTTGCTGGCTCTGGGGAACAGAACAGGGGCAAAAATGACCTTATGTCTTTGACGGGATGAATTTGTCTTCCAGGGAACTCGTCCACGTGATCCGCCACTTGGCCAATGCCTTGTGGGAAGCCAAGCTGAAAATTGTGCTGGTGATCCCCCCAGCCATCTCTGCAGGGTAAGCATTGGATGCTGTGCTCAATAACACATGGGCTTTTCCGTCCGGAAATGTCACTGACTGCATAGTCTCCTGGAAAAGCAGCATTAGATCCCAGCTTGGTCTCTTTTCAAATGTGGAGGGCTGTCAGTGAAAGCAGTCACAAGAGGCTGCCAGTGTACTTTTAACAGAAAATGAAAATGTTTATTAAACAAGAAAAATAATGTGCAATATCACTCGAGACAAAACAAGAGGTGACAAAGATTTCAACGCAGATAGCAACAAAGGTTTCAAATCCCCACACTATTCTTTCTATCGTATGAACTAGGAGCAGCAGTCGGCAGCTCAGCCCCTCCGGCCTGCTCTGACCTTTTGTACAGTCATAGCTGATCTCATCTCGGCCTTGAGTCTGCTTTCCTGCTCACTCCCCGTAATCCTTTAAACCATTACTAATTAAAAATCTCCTTAAATGTACTTGGTGACCCAGCATCCCCTACATCCGGGGGGGGTCCTGAATTTTACCTGTTTATGACTGAGAAAAATAATTTCTCCTCAAATCTGTTTTAAATCTGCCACCCCTTAACATAAAACTGTGTGTCCTTTCATTCTAGATTTCCCCACATCTGCTTTGTCCATCCCCTTATGTACCTCTGTTAGATTTCCTCTCATTCTCCTTGGCTCCAGAGGGTACAGGCCTCAACTGCTCAATCCCTTTCCTCATCTCTGGAATCGATCGAATGAATCTCCTCTGAACTGCCTCCATTGCAACTACATCCCCCCCCTCTTCCTCAAGTATGCGGACCAAACTAGTCCACAGTACTCCAGGTACGGTCTCACTGATACAGCTGCAGCAACACTTCCCTACTTTTATACTCCAAGCCTTTAATAATAAAAGCCAAAATTCCATTTGCCTTCCCTATTATCTATTGTACCCGCATTCCTGGTTTCTGTGATTCATGCAGGGGGAGGAAATACCCTCGTGGTATTCTGACTGGACCATTAACCCAGCCACCCAGGGAATGTTCGGGGGACCTGGGTTTGAATCCATCCATGGCAGACGGTGGAATTTCAATTCAATTTAAAAAAAATCTGGAATTAAGAGATTATTTATGATCATGAATCCGTTGCCAATGGTCGGAAAAACCCCATCTGGATTCACTAATATCCTTGAGGGAAGGAAACTGCCATCCTTACCTGGTCTGGCCTACATGTGACTCCAGACCCATAGCTATGTAGCTGATTTTTAATGCCCTCTGGGTAGTTAGGGATGGACAATAAATGCTGGCTTACCCAGCAATGTCCACGTCCTGTGAAGGAATTAAAACAAAAGATGCACAGGAACACCCAGATCCCTCTGCACTGAAGCACTCTGACGTTTCTCTCCATTTCAATAATAAGTTGCCTTTCTAATTCTCTGACCAAAATGGATAACCTCCCGCTTGGCCACGTTAAACTTCACCTGTTAAATTCTGGTCTCTTCGCCTGATCAATCCATATTGGTTTGTAAATATCTTCATTGCAACTTCCGATCCCTCCTGTTTGAGTGTCACCTGCAGATTTGGCTGTAGTACTTTCTATCCTGCATCCAAGTCATTCATATCAATTGGAAATAGTTAGGGCCTGAGACCCAACCCTGTGGCATCCTATCAGTTACAGCTCGCCAACCAGAAAAAGACCCATTTATTGTAACTATCAGCTTTCTGTTGGTCAGTGAATAAATTACCCTGATCCCCATGTGATCTTACGCAGTGCATTAACCCTTCATGCAGCACCTTTCCAAATGCTGTCTAGAAAATCCAGGATCCCTATTATCGGCGTTGCTTGTTACGCCTTCGAGAACTCTAGCAAATTGCACAACCATGATTTACTTTGATAAAACCATGTGGATCCTGATGGATTGTGTTTTAACGGGCAGTACAGCATAGCTTCTGATTCTAGCAAAGTCCCAGCTGATTGGAAAACTTCTCTCAGAAAAGGAAAGATGCAGGAAACTGTCAAGTGGTTAGCCTGAGGTCTGTCGGGCACAACATATGATGATTATTCTGTAGGTGGTAACAGGACAACGTAAAGAGTCAGAGCGATTTCCTATTTGAGTCCTTTAGGAATGCAATGAACAGGGTGGATAAAGGGTCACCAAGTACATTATAAAGAGATGGGAGGTTTAGATTTCCCACAGACACTGAGTGCACAGCTCACTCTGAAGTACTCCCACACCCAGTTCCAGGCTCTCTCCCACAATGCATCGTGGTCAAATTCCACACTGTCGTGTGTGTGTGTGTATGTGCGCGCGCACGAGAGAAAGAACAGGGGAGGGAGAGAGAACAGGTATGGGGGGAGGGAGAGAGAGAGAGAAAATGGTCATTTTGTAGGGGGAGGGTGAGGAGGAGTGGACAAGCTGTGTGGGGTTTAGGTGGAGAGGGTTATTAGAGGAGAGATGGAGAATGGGGGGAGAGACACAGAATGGACGGTCTGTGTGAAGATTGGATGAAGAGGGTAATGGGGAGATGGCAGAGAGAGAATGGGGGTTGGTAGACAGAGAGTGTGAGTGGCGGGACTGTATGGGATTGGTGAAGAGGGTAATGGGGAGGGGACAGAGAGAGAATGGGTGTTGGTAGACAGACAGAGAATGGGTGTTGGTAGACAGACAGAGAATGGG
>NW_025212976.1:9550-12049 GCF_004010195.1 Chiloscyllium plagiosum
GAGTGGCCGGGCTGTGTGGGGTTGGTGAAGAGGGTAATGGGGAGGGGGAGAAAGAATGGGGGTTGGTAGACAGACAGAGTGTGTGAGTGGACAGGTTGTGGCGGGCGGGTGAAGAGGGATAATGGATGGATAGGGCTGGGCTATGATGGACAGGGCCCAGAACCTGGCTACCAAGCATTTCTCCCCTCTCCACCCCCACCCTCTGCCCAGAATGGCATTCCCAGTGTTCCCCCCCCCCCCCCCCCCGGCAAGGAAACCTCCACCCCATCCCTCCCCATCTGTTTCACCCCACCATACCCTCTTTGACCACTATCCCCCCCCCAGCACCAGAGGCGTGCTCTCTCCCCCCACCGCCATGATGAAGTACCACATGTTCGGTGGCTGCTCTTCAGTCCATCAGTGGGGGGGAAGGATTGGTCAGCGAGCAGTGAACAAACTGTCAGGTAATGAGCTGTCCTCCGATCAACAAATTGTTAATAATGGAGTGCCCTGGTGCTGAGGGTGAAAGGATAGAGTATGTAGACAAGCTGGCTGTGAAGGGGATATTGATCTGGCGAGGCCCAGCAAGTGGGCAAACGTTTGACCATAATGCGGAAAATGTGAGGGTCGGATGGAGACGTAGAGAGGGAGAGAGACTGCAGAGTGCCACAGTGCAGAGGGATCGGGGTGTCCTTGTCCATGAGTCTCAAAAGGACAGTGTGTATAATGAATCGTTAGGGAGACAAACGAAATGTGTGCTCGTTGCAAGGGGATAGAATAATAAAAGAGGAAGTCTGGATAGGCCATTGATGAGTCCATACCCTGGCATATTGTGTGCAGGTTTGGTGTCCAGATTGAAGGAGAGATTGACTTGAAGATTCCTGGGATGAAGGGGCCCTTTTTCTGAGGAAATGTTGAAGTAGCTAACACTGTACCCATCGGGGGTGAATGTGGAGTGAACGTTTTGCTTTGGGTGTGGGAAGAGGGGCTGGGTATACAGCGAGCAGTCCCAGGGGGAGGGGGATGAAGAGGGTGGGTGGAGAGAGTCCAAACCATCTGGGCTGGGAACCTGCTGCATTGCCGTTTGACGTTGAAGATTGTGTGCCTTGTTCCCTGTTTCCAGGACCAACCAGCCAGGAATGTTTGGGAAGCAGGATTTTGAGCAGCTGGCCCCCGTGGTGGACGCTTTCAGCCTCATGACGTACGACTTTTCGAATCAGCATCGGTAAGCCGTGTCCCAGGGCTCGCGCTGGGGAAAGACTGTGTCCAGTCTAGGCCAGCGATCCACGATGTGTAGCTCTGAGGCAGACTCTGACAGGTCTGCAACCTCGAACACATCTTCCGTTTCACCAGGAACCTCGCTCCTACCCTCACACTCGCCCGCCATTTTGTTTTTTGGGTCAGCCCAGAAAGTCCCTCACCTGCCATTCATTCCAGATGGAAATCCCTCTGTCACCCATCTTTTTCTAACAAGGCAACACAGGATTCCCTGTTCACGGTCTTTTCCGAACAAAGGGCACGATATTCCCCACTATCCATCCTGTCGGTCTACACACTTCAGCTACTCCATGCAATCGCCATCCCCTTTCCAAATGCCTGTCAAAATTGGGATTCCGGCACAGTCTTCCGGACAGGATTCTGACACCTCTGTCCTGCCTGGAGCAGTTGAGGTCATTAAGGCCCAGGAGCTGAAGTAGGCCCTACACTAGCACTTCCAGTCGGTGTGCTTGTTGTTGGTCTGAATCGTTGTAAATGATCCCAGCGTGAGGTTGGATCTAACGCAGCACCTTTTATAGCGACATGACCTTCAACCCCCAATCCGAGACCACTGAGCCACTCGAATCAATCCATTCCCTCCTGTCATTGAGAGAGCAGAGGATGCTCTTGATCTCGCCACCTCAGGATCGTGGGCCCAGGCCACGCTGCTGTGTCAGCGTTGCAACACTTCCCACAAACCAGAATCTGGCTGATCCCAATGGTAGTTGACGTAATTACTAAGAAAGCAGCAGTTTCAGCTCAGTTTCATGAGGCCTCTACGTGGGATCTGACTGAATTGTGTCTGGCTGATGGCTGATTAGCCCCTCTGACTGCAGCTTCCTCTGCCTCTCCCTGCGGTGGCCTCCATATTGGATTGTTTGGTCCAGACACTGGAGTGGCTGAAACAGTGTTCCGTTTGCCAGCATGGATGGCTCCACCTTGGTACAGTGTGTACTGGTTTTGAAACCGTTGGGCTCTTATTAGCGATAAGCTTTGAGCCTCTCCAACGAGATGGTCTGTTTTTTTTTTTAAGATTACATACAGTGTGGAAACAGGCCCTTCGGCCCAACAAGTCCACACTGCCCCGCCGAAGCGCAACCCACCCATTCCCCTACATTTACCCCTTACCTAACACTACGGGCAATTTAGCATGGCCAATTCACCTGACCTGCACATCTTTGGACTGTGGGAGGAAACCGGAGCTCCCGGAGGAAACCCACGCAGAGACGGGGAGAACGTGCAAACTCCACACAGTCAGTCGCC
>NW_025212976.1:12254-19077 GCF_004010195.1 Chiloscyllium plagiosum
CGTGGGATCTGACTGAATTGTGTCTGGCTGATGGCTCATTAGCCCCTCTGACTGCAGCTTCCTCTGCCTCTCCCTGCGGTGGCCTCCATATTGGATTGCTTGGTCCAGACACTGGAGTGGCTGAAACAGTGTTCTGTTTGCCAGCATGGATGGCTCCACCTTGGTACAGTGTGCCTGGTTTTGAAACTGTGGGGCTCTTATTAGCGATAAGCTTTGAGCCTCTCCAACGAGATGGTCTGTTCTTTCAGACTTTGAGCTGGGTCGGCCTGAGTTGCTGTGGGTGTGGTTCCAGTTGAGTGTGAAGATTGATTGCTGTGAACGGGAGTGAAAACCTGGCTGTTGCTTGTTTTGTAGACCCGGTCCCAACTCTCCAATCCCCTGGATACAAGCCTGCGTTCAGACGTTGGACCCAGATGCAGTTTGGAGAAGTAAGATTCTCTTGGGGCTGAATTTCTACGGGATGGACTATGGTATCCTTGGAGGGACAGCAGAGCCCATTGTCGGGCACAGGTAGGGCATACTGTCGGTCTGGATTCAGCAGCGTTGACCAGGCTTGTCTGCAGTGTGGCCCGGGAACTGGGGATTCGTGTCACTCACTTGGGGCTTAACCTTTAGCTTCTGAATTGTTTAAAAATAACCGGCAAAGCTTTCATTTTCAACAAGATCAAACTCAACTATTGCTGAGCACCACAGACTAAAGGGTGTGACGCATTTATTACATATAGTACAGGCACCAGGAATAAAAGAAGATGCGGGTAAAAAGTACTTGTAAAAATGGCCATATGGATGAAGGCTTTAGGCCTCTTGTAGATTCTCTTCCTGAGAGTAAGGGGCTTTGAAGAGTTAGTCAGAACCCAGTTGCTGCAATAATCTCGGGAAGTGAATAGTTGGCTGTTTCTCGAACTCCACCTTGGTTTTGTGGGGAGTCGGTGGACACCAGAAAGTTTCTTGATCTGTAATAATTCCGTGGTGCTGGTCCTCACAGTTTGCCTGGACCCGTCTGGTCAAACTGTGGTTGTTTCCTGGAAGCACTCCTGTTCTGAACGGGAAAGTAATTCTCTGTCAATGTTGGCTTGAGGAATCCTTGCTGCTGAGGTGTTTAGGTTTGGAATGGCGTGCTTTAGGATGTTATGCCGATGAAAATGTAAGTTGGTTGCTTTCCCCAAACTGTTGTTTCCTCCTTTCAGGAGCAGTTGGGTCCATCCAGCAGTGGGGCCTAGCCCCCACTCATTGCCTTTCAGTTGGAGTGATTAACCTTTAACTGTCTCAGCCATTGGTTTGGACAGTTTTCATTGTCAGGTCAGGGCGGGCTGGGCTGAGGTATTCACGGGGTATGGGTGTCGTCAGCTGGGCCGGTATTTTGTTTTCCTGTCCCTAGTTGCCCTCATGAAGCTGGTGTTGAGCTGCCTTCCTGAACTGTTGCAGCCCACATGTTGTGGGTTGACCCCCAATGCCCTTAGGGAGGGAAGGCCAGGTTTTGACCCAGCGACTGAGAAGGAACCATGGTCTATTTCCAAGTCAGGATGGTGAGTGGAGGGGACCTTACAGGGGGTGGTGTTCCCAAATATCTGCGGCCCTTGTCCTTCCAGATGGAAGTGGCCGTGGGTTTGGGAGGTGCTGAATTTGGTGGATTTCTGCAGTGCATCTTGTAGATAGTACACACTGCTTCTACTGAGCGTGGGGGGAGGTGGTGGATGTTTGCGGATGTAGTGCCAATCGGGCGGGCTGCTTTGTTCTGTTAACTTGAGTGCTGTTGGAGCTGCCCCCGTCCAGGCGAGTGGGGAGTATTCCATCACCCTCCTGATTTGTGTTTTTGTTGACAGACTTTTGGGGAGTCAGGAGGTGTAGAACAATTCAACAGGGTTTAACAAAAACTGAAATCCTGGATGACAAGATTTTGAGAATGTGACGGCTGTGGTAGATAAAGTGGAACCAGTCCCTGTCGTACACTTAGATTCCCAAGAGACTGTTCAGTAACATGCTTCACAAAAGGTTAATGCTCCAGGTAAAGACTCGTGGAGTTGTGGATAATTTGGGAGGAAGATTGGTTCTTGAATAAAGGATAAATGGGCCTTTTCGATGTGGCGAGCTGAGCCCAGTAAATTCTGTCAAGCATCAGTTCTGGGGCCTCAGCCATTACTGATCGATACAGCTGGCTGTGACATTAAGAGAATATCTAAGTTTTTTGTTAATAGAAAGATTTTGTGTTGATTTATTAATGTCATGTGTAGGGAGGTGCAGTGAAAAGTGCTGTCCTATTTGCTTTACAGATCATACAAAAGCATAAGTGCAGGATACTATGTTACAGCTGCCGGCAAGGTGAATAGAGAGAGAGAGAGAGAGAAAGATCAACATTAACCTTAGAGAGATCCATTCCTGTGTGTGAGGAGGGCACAGGAAGTTGCAAGAAGATGTAGACAGGTTAAGTGAGTGGGCAGATAGTGTATAACGTCGGGAAGGGTGCAGTTTTCACTGCTGGTTGTGAGAATGAGAAAAAGACAAGGTTTTGTTTCGAAAAGTTTGAATCTGGTTGGTGTTCAGAGGGACTGGGGTGTTTCTGTACAAAGAACGCAGGGCAGCAAGCAATGGGAGAGACAAAGGCTGGGCGGTTGGAGTTCAGCTTGCTGCTGAACGTGTCAGCAATATCGCAGTCACCCGGAGTCTCCCTGGAGTCTCTGTGCTTCAGGATAATGGCAGTGCAAGCAAAGCTTGTTAAAACCCACGCTCAGGTGAGATTGTCCAATTTGTTCCAATGTTCAGTGGGATCCCTGGGTGAGGACGGATAGACTGGCTTCTGTTCTCTTTTTACTCACCCTCTCGGTCGGTTGTGACAAGTTGAATTTTAAAAGAATCCCTTCTCTTGCGGATACTTTAATCCCAGATCAAAATAACTTCAGGTTTAAAGGAACCAATTTCATCAGGCTTCCTTCAGTTATCAAAATAGTGTGTTTATTAGTGACAAAATGCAAGAAGTAGTAACATACTCACTCGTTCACTCACACTCTCTCTCTCTCACACTCGCTCTCTCTCTCACACTCGCTCTCTCTCTCACACTCGCTCTCTCTCTCACACTCGCTCTCTCTCTCACCACACACACACACACACACACACACCAAAAAAGATAACATTTTAAAATGTACAAGTCAATGTCTAGGTCACTCATGAACTGGTAGTGGAACATTGGTAGTTGAGCTTTCCAGCTTGGTTGAAATTTTTTTGTCTTGATCCTTTGTGAGTGTGAGTGATTAACTTTGGAAGGTGGCATTTGAATACAGGGTTAAAGGTAGGATTCTTGGCAGTGTGAGGGAACAGCGGGATTTCGGTCCACGTTCATAGATCCCTCAAAGTTGGCACCCAAGTTGATAGTGTTGTTAAGCAGGCTTTCATTAGCGGGGGATTGGATTTAAGAGCCGTGTGGTAATGCTGCAGCTCTATAGGGCCTTGCTTAGACCACACTTGGAATACTGTGTTCCGTTCTAATCACCTCATTATGGGAAGGATATGGAAGCTTTACAGAGGGTGCAGAGGAGATTTATCAGGATGCTGCCTGGACTGGAGGGCATGTCTTATGAAGAAAGGTTGAGAGAGCTATGGCTTTTCTCAATGAAGTGAAGAAGCATGAGCGGTGATGTGATAGGGGTGTAAACATAGACAGAATGAAGAAATGTCTATTCACGAGGGGACATAATTTTAAGGTGATTGGAGGAAGGTTTAGGGGCGATGTCAGAGGTAGGTTCTTTACACAGAGAGTGGTGGGTGCGTGGAATATACTGCCAGCGATGATGGTAGAGTCAGAGACATTAGGGGCATTTAAGTTACTCTTGGATAGGCACATGGAAGATAGTGCAATGAAGGGTATGTAGGTTAGTCTGATCTTAGAGTAGGGTAAAAGGCCGACACAGCATCGAGGGCTGAAGGGCCTGTACTGTGCTGTGTTCTCTGACTGTGGCTAGCAGGCAGCACTCAAAGGGAGGAGGGTCTTCTCTGTTGCCTGGCCTGTGGGCTGATTGGTTTCGAGCACTGAGTGAGAGAGTTCTTCACCTGCAACAATTTCGAAGGGTCTGTTTCCGTGCTCTACAACTGTCTCTACAAAGAGACACCATATTACTATAGGTCTAGAGTCATACGTAGGCCAGACCGGGTGAGGATGGCAGATTTCCTTCCTTGAAGAGGCATGAGTGAACCAGGTGGGTTGTTATGACAATTGGTGATAGTTGTCATGGCCAACATTGCTCTGAATCTATCGATCCCAGAGCGGTTAATCGATCCCAGAGCGGTTAATCGATCCCAGAGCGGTTATTTCAGTGTAAAATCCCACCACCTGGCCCACATGTCAGGTTGGAGGGTTTTCAAACCAGGAAGGCGATGCTAGAGTCAGAGTCATTCAGCACAGAATCAGACCCTTTGGCCCAACTAGTTCCTGCTGACCGGTATCCCAAACTGAACTAATCCCCATTGGCTGCATTTGGCCCCAATTCCTCCAAACGTTTCCTACCCATGTACCTGTCCAAGTGCCTTTTAACTGTTGGAATGTTGTAAAACCAATGACTGCAGATGCTGGAAACCAGATTCTGGATTAGTGGTGCTGGAAGAGCACAGCAGTTCAGGCAGCATCCGAGGAGCAGCGAAATCGACGTTTCGGGCAAAAGCCCTTCATCAGGAATAAAGGCAGTGAGCCTCTCCTCACTCTCGCTCCTCACTCTCGCTCCTCACTCTCGCTCCTCACTCTCGCTCCTCACTCTCGCTCCTCACTCTCGCTCCTCACTCTCGCTCCTCACTCTCGCTCCTCACTCTCGCTCCTCACTCTCGCTCCTCACTCTCGCTCCTCACTCTCGCTCCTCACTCTCGCTCCTCACTCTCGCCTCCTCTCCCTCGCTCCTCCTCCTCCCTCTCGCTCCTCGCTCCTCGCTCCTCACTCCTCACTCCTCACTCCTCACTCCTCACTCCTCACTCCTCACTCCTCACTCCTCACTCTCCGACACACACACTCACACACCAAAAAAGATAACATTTTAAAATGTACAAGTCAATGTCTAAGTCACTCATGAACTGGTAGTGGAACGTTGGTAGTTGAGCTTTCCACCTTGGTTGAAATTATTTTGTCTTGATCCTTTTTTGAGTGTGAGTGATTAACTTTGGAAGGTGGCATTTGAATACAGGGTTAAAGGCAAGATTCTTGGCAGTGTGAGGGAACAGCGGGATCTTGGGTCCAGGTTCATAGATCCCTCAAAGTTGGCACCCAAGTTGATAGTGTTGTTAAGCAGGCGTGTGGTGTATTGGCTTTCATTAGCGGGGGATTGAGTTTAAGAGCCATGTGGTAATGCTGCAGCTCTATAGAGCCTTGCTTAGACCACACTTGGAATACTGTGTTCCGTTCTAATCACCTCATTATGGGAAGGATATGGAAGCTTTACAGAGGGTGCAGAGGAGATTTACCAGGATGCTGCCTGGACTGGAGGGCATGTCTTATGAAGAAAGGTTGAGGGAGCTATGCCTTTTCTCATTGAAGTGAAGAAGGATGAGCGGTGACTTGATAGGGGTGTACAAGATGATGAGAGGCATAGACAGAATGAAGAAATGTCTATCACGAGGGGACATAATTTTAAGGTGATTGGAGGAAGGTTTTGGGGTGATGTCAGAGGTAGGTTCTTAATTCAGAGTATGGTGGGTGTGTGGAATGCACTGCCAGCGATGGTAGTAGAGTCAGAGACATTAGGGGCATTTAAGTGACTCTTGGATAGGCACATGGAAGATAGTACAATGAAGGGTATGTAGGTTAGTCTGATCTTAGAGTTGGATAAAAGGCCGACACAGCATCGAGGGCTGAAGGGCCTGTACTGTGCTATGTTCTCTGACTGTGGCTAGCAGGCAGCACTCAAAGGGAGGAGGGTCTTCTCTGTTGCCTGGCCTGTGGGCTGATTGGTTTCGAGCACTGAGCGAGAGAGTTCTTCACCTGCAACAATTTCGAAGGGTCTGTTTCTGTGCTGTACAACTGTCTCTACAAAGAGACACCATATTACTATAGGTCTAGAGTCATACGTATGTCAGACCGGGTGAGGATGGCAGATTTCCTTCCTTGAAGGGGCATGAGTGAACCAGGTGGGTTGTTATGACAATTGGTGATAGTTGTCATGGCCAACATTGCTCTGAATCTATCGATCCCAGAGCGGTTAATCGATCCCAGAGCGGTTAATTCAGTGTAAAATCCCACCACCTGGCCCACATGTCAGGTTGGAGGGTTTTCAAACCAGGAAGTCGATGCTAGAGTCAGAGTCATTCAGCACGGAATCAGACCCTTTGGCACAACTAGTCCCTGCTGACCGGTATCCCAAACTGAACTAATCCCCATTGGCTGAGTTTGGCCCCAATTCCTCCAAACGTTTCCTACCCATGTACCTGTCCAAGTGCGTTTTAACTGTTGGAATGTTGTAAAAACAAAGACTGCTGATGCTGGAAACCAGATTCTGGGTTAATGGTGCTGGAAGAGCACAGCAGTTCAGGCAGCATCCAAGGAGCTTTGAAATCGACGTTTCGGGCAAAAGCCCTTCATCAGGAATAAAGGCTGTGAGCCTGGAGCGTGGAGAGACAAGTGAGAGGAGGGTGGGGTGGGGAGGATTCTGGGTTAATGGTGCTGGAAGAGCACAGCAGTTCAGGCAGCATCCAAGGAGCTTTGAAATCGACGTTTCGGGCAAAAGCCCTTCATCAGGAATAAAGGCTGTGAGCCTGGAGCGTGGAGAGACAAGTGAGAGGAGGGTGGGGTGGGGAGAAAGTAGCATAGAGTACAATGGGTGAGTGGGGGAGGGGATGAAGGTGATAGGTCAGG
>NW_025212976.1:21856-29832 GCF_004010195.1 Chiloscyllium plagiosum
CCTTGAGTGGCTTGGAGGGGTGGGTTGGTTGCACAATCACCCACCCCCCTTCTCCCCACCCACACTCCCCACCTGTGCCTGTGCCAGTGCCCGTGCCCGTCACACTGAGCCTCACTGTGCCTGTGAAAGATGGCAGTGTCAGTCTGTTCCTGCCCAGCCCCATCTCCGGAGCAGACTGCCACAACCAATTTATTCAAGTGCTGTCAGACCCTCACCAGGGTGCACTGTTTTATCATAACTAAAATATCCCAATGTTTCCCCATTTATATGTTTAATTAACTGCGATGAAAGAAGATGTGTATTAAAGCTGCTTTGTAATGCTATCCTCGGCTGGCAATGGTTTGTGAGGAGAGGCTGTGGTGGTGAGGTAATGAGGCCAGGGTGAACTCCTGCAGTAGGTGTACTGATGGGTGTCTCACTGTGTTCCTGTGATCACATCTCATTAAGGGTAGAGCCTGGGGATTTGCTGTTCCTTTGAAATTCTTTGCCAGCCGGATTTTGAGGCCGAGATTTCCAGGTGCCCACCCAAGTGAAACAGATCCTTCATTCCGCAAATACTTTCTCTGTTGCATTTGCTTTCAAACGTTGGCGTTGTACCTAATTCCGACATCGCGGCAAGGACCAATTTGTAGTGCCCCCACTCTCTGGCCGTGTCTGCACAAGTACGCTGGCTCGGTCACGGTGTTTAAATCCACAACAGGCCCACCCCTGCCCTCACGTCCAGCTGAAACATCCTTCCAAGAGTGCTGTGTATGCTAACTCTGTACCTCTCGGACTTCGGTCTACCTCCATAGCTCTCCAGTGGCTGATGTTTACTTCAGTGGCAGGTTCTGTGCATCAGATATACTCGTGCAATTCATGCCCACTGGAGGGTTTCTTTTGCAGTGCCCTGATTTATGAACGCTCTACCATAACCGTCCTTAAAACAAAGCAGTCACTGAGCTCCTGAGCTCATTACAGCCTCAGTTCAAACATAGGCCAAGGAGCTGAGTTCCCGAGATGAGATGATAGTGGCTGCATTCGACCGAGTGTGACATCAAAGAGCCCTCACAAAACTGCAATCAGTGGGTCCAGAAGAGTGGTGCTGGAAAAGCACAGCAGGTCAGGCAGCATCCGAGTGGCAGGAGAGTCGGCGTTTCGAGCTCAAAACATCAACTGTCCTGCTCCTCGGATGCTGTGCTTTTCCAGCGCCACACGGTTTGACTCTGATCTCCAGCATCTGCAGTCCTCACTTTCTCCTGGAGTCACTGGGTATCAGGGGACAATCTCTTCCAGGGTTAAAGTCATACCTGACAGATAGGAAGGTGGTTGTGGTTGTTGGAGGTCTGTCATCTCAGCTCCAGGACATCTCTGCAGGAGTTCCTCAGGGTAGTGTCCTAGGCCCAACCACCTTCAGCTGCTCCATCAATGACCCTTCCCTCCATCATTAGGTCCGAAGCAGGGATGTTCGCCAATGATTGGTGCTGAACATTGTGCACTCTTAACTCCTCAGACACTGACTCAGTCTGTATTCAAATGCAACAAGGTCTGGGCAATATCCTGGCTTGGGCTGAAAAAAAAACACCACACAAATGCCAAGCTATGACCATGGCCAATAAGAGGGAGGCTTACCACCTTTCCTCATTCAATGGTGTCACCAGCACTGAATCCCCCAGGATTAGCATCCTCGGGGTTACCATTGACCTGAAGCTGAATGGGACAAGCCTTATAAATGCAGTTCCTCTACTAGCAGGTCATGGGCTAGGAAGTGCAGCAAGTAACCCCCCTCCTGACTCCCCAAAGCCTGTCCACTATCTACAAGGCACAAGTCAGGAGTGGAATGGAATCCTCCCCACTTCCCTGGATTGCTGCAGCTCCAACAACACTCAAGAAGCTTGACAACATCCAGGGACAAAGCTGTCACTTAATTGGCACCACGTCCACAATCACCCAATCCCTTCACCACCAACACTCAGTAGCAGCAGCGTGTACTGTCTACAAGGTACACTGCAGAAATTCACTGCTGTATCAGTGCAGAGTGCTCTCCCCGTTCATTCTCCCCTCACTTCCTGCCTGTGACAGTAGGACTGTGATCCTGATATTAGCAGCTGCAGCAGAAAGGGCTCTGGATCAGGTTGGAGCTGGTATCCATTCTCAGCTCGGAGTACTGTCGGTGTGAACAGAAAGTGGTGTACGTGGAGATTTCCCTTCTGAGATCCCCCTGCGTTTGTGTCACTTGCTTTCGGAGGTTTGGAAAAGAGTGTGGATTATGGGACACAAGTCCCAGTGTTGAGTCTGTGAGCTAAGGTTGAAGAGAGCCCAGTTCCACTCTCCATAGTATCTTGAGCATCGCTGCCTGTTTCTCTGAAATCTTCAGATCGGTCTGCGGTGTTCCACCCTGACCAGCTCCCGATATTCCAGCCCCAACATGACGCCAAATGTAACTAATCCCTTCTGCCTGTCCTTGGTCCATATCCCTCCGTTCCTCACATATTCATCTGCTTATCTAAAAGTCCCTTAACTGCCCCTATTGTATCTGCCTCCACCACCACGTCTGGCAGCAGGTTCCTCTGTGTAAAAACCTTACCCCTCACATCTCCTTTGAACTTTTCCCTTTCACCTTTAAATGCATGCCCCACTAGAATAGACATTGCAACTCTGGGGAAAAAGATGCTGACTGTCACGCAAAGGGTGGTGCATCTGTGGAGCTGCCAGAGGAAATGTTGGAAGCTGGTACAATTCCAGCATTGAAAAGGCATCTGGATAGGCACATCAATAGGAAGGGTTTAGAGGGATATGGGCCCAGTGCTGACAAATGGGACTAGTGTGTGCATGCTGTGCTTTTCCAGTGCCACACGGTTTGACTCTGATCTCCTGCATCTGCAGTCCTCACTTTGTCCCCTGATACCCAGTGACTCCAGGAGAAAATCTCTTCCAGGGTTACAGTCATACCTGACACATAGGAGGGTGGTTGTGGTTGTTGGAGGTCTGTCATCTCAGCTCCAGGCCATCTCTGCGGGAGGTCCTAGGCCCAACCACCTTCAGCTGCTCCATCAATGACCCTTCCCTCCATCATTAGGTCCGAAGCAGGGATGTTCGCCGATGATTGGTGCTGAACATGGTGCACTCTTAACTCATGACTCAGTCTGTATTCAAATGCAACAAAGGTCTGGGCAATATCCTGGCTTGGGCTGAAAAATGGCAGGGAACGTTCATACCACACAAATGCCAAGCTATGGCCATCGCCAATAAGAAGGACTCTTACCACCTCTCCTCATTCAATGGTGTCACCAGCACTGAATCCCCCAGGATTAACATCCTCAGGGTTACCATTGACCTGAAGCTGAATGGGACAAGCCTTATAAATGCAGTGTCTCTACTAGCAGGTCATGGGCTAGGAAGTGCAGCAAGTACCCCCCCTCCTGACTCCCCAAAGCCTGTCCATCATCTACAAGGCACGAGTCAGGAGTGGGATGGAATCCTCCCCACTTCCTTGGATTGCTGTAGGTCCAACAACACTCAAGAAGCTTGACACCAACCAGGGACAAAGCTGTCACTTAATTGGCACCACGTCCACAATCACCCACTCCCTTCACCACCGACACTCAGTAGCAGCAGCGTGTACTGTCTACAAGATACATTGCAGAAATTCACCACCGACCCTCAGACAGCACCTTCCAAACCCAAGACCACACCCATCGAGAAGGACAAGTGCAGCACATACGTGGAATCACCACCATCTGCGAGGTCCACTCCAAAGCGCTCACTCACCATCCTGACTTGGAAATATATCGTCATTCGCTCAGTGTCACTGGGTCAAAATCCTGGATTTCCCTCCCTCGGGGTATTGTAGGTCCATCTCCAACCCTACAGCAGTTGAAGTTGGCAGTTCGCCTACTTCATCCAGCAATGAATGTATTATGAACAGAGTGGTGTTCAGACTGTAGTGAGAGATGGTTCTCAGTTGTGCTGGCTTTTGGTAGGCAGTATGTGAGCCTGATTCTCACAAGCCTGCAATGATGGTGGTTAGAGTGCCTCTCTGTGTGCTGTCAGATGTGGTGCATCGTGGATTCACGGGCTTTTCAGGAAGCAGGTTGTCTTTGTTCAGGCAGACTCTGGATGAATATTTAATGGATTGGCTGCAGTAGGCAGTGGGAGAGGGTGAAGCTGCTGGTTTTGTTGCTGTATCAGTGCAGAGTGCTCTCCCCGTTCATTCTCCCCTCACTCCCTGCCTGTGACAGTAGGACTGTGATCCTGATATTAGCAGCTGCAGCAGAAAGGGCTCTGGATCAGGTTGGAGCTGGTATCCATTCTCAGCTCGGAGTACTGTCGGCGTGAACAGAAGGTGGTGTACGCGGAGATTTCCCTTCTGAGATCTCCCTCCGTTTGTGTCACTTGCTTTCGGAGGTTTGGAAAAGAGTGTGGATTACGGGACACAAGTCCCAGTGTTGAGTCTGTGAGCTAAGGTTGAAGAGAGCCTAGTTCCACTCTCCGTAGTATCTTGGGCATCGCTGCCTGTTTCTCTGAAATCTTCAGATCGGCCTGACCAGCTCCCGATATTCCAGCCCCAACATGATGCCAAATGTAACTAATCCCTTCTGCCTGTCCTTGGTCCATATCCCTCCGTTCCTCACATATTCATCTGCTTATCTAACAGTCCCTTAACTGCCCCTATTGTATCTGATTCCACCACCACGTCTGGCAGCAGGTTCCTCTGTGTAAAAACCTTACCCCTCACATCTCCTTTGAACTTTTCCCTTTCACCTATAAATGCATGCCCCACTAGAATAGACATTTCATCTCTGGGGGAAAAGGATGCTGACTGTCACGCAAAGGGTGGTGCATCTTTGGAGCTGCCAGAGGAAGTGGTGGAAGCTGGTACAATTCCAGCATTGCAAAGGCATCCTGATAGGCACATCAATGGGAAGGGTTTAGAGGGATATGGGCCCAGTGCTGGCAAATGGGACTAGATAGTGCATGCAATTCTGGTCTCCCTCTATAGGAAGGATGTTGTGAAACTTGAAAGGGTTCAGAAAAGATTCCCAAGGATGTTGTCAGGGTTGGAGGATCTGAGCGATAGGGAGAGGCTGAACAGGCTGGGGCTGTTTTCCCTGGAGTGTCGGAGGCTGAGGGGTGACCTTATAGAGGTTTACAAAATTATGAGGGGCATGGATAGGATAAATAGACAAGGTTTTTTCCCCTGGGGTCAGGGAGTCCCGAACCAGAGGGCATAGGCTTAGGGTGAGAGGGGAAAGATATAAAAGGGACCTAAGGGGCAATATTTTCATGCAGAAGGTGGTGTGTGTATGGAATGAGCTGCCAGAGGACGTGGTGGAGGTTGGTACAATTGCAACATTTAAGAGGCATTTGGATGGATATATGACTAGGAAGGGTTTAGAGGGATATGGGCCGGGTGCTGGCAGGTGGGACTAGATTGGGTTGGGATATCTGGCTGGCATGGTCGGGTTGGACCGAAGGGTCTGTTTCCCTGCTGTCCATCTCTATAACGGGTTGGACCGAAGGGTGTGTTTCCCTGCTGTACATCTCTGTGACTGTGAGATGGTGTCCCTCCAGTTTGCGCTGTGATTTACTGGAACACTGCAGGATGCTGAGGTCAGACATGGGCATGTGAGCAGGACACTGTGTTAAAAGAACTGGCTACGGGAAGGTCAGGGGTCACGTATTCATACAGACCAAGAGATGTTCCGCACAATGGTTGCCCAGCCTGCGTTTAGTTTCACCATTGTAAAGTAGATCACACTGGCTGCAGTGTATACAATCCACAAGATTGGAGGAGGTCCAGGGGAGATGCTGCCTGTCATCACCTTTTAAATCTTTCTCCTCCCACTTTAAAAATATCCCCCCGAGCTATGGACTCCCCCACTTGAGGGAAAAGACCTTTGCTATTCACCTTACCTATCCCCCTCACACTGTTTGACTCGATGGTCAGAAATCCAGGAAAGCAACTGCCACCTACAGACGGTTCATGGACACTTTACAGCCTAATACGGAGTTCTGATTCGGAGATGCCGGTGTTGGACTGGGGTGGACAAAGTTAAGCATCACACAACACCAGGTTATAGTCCAACAGATTTAATTGGAAGCCCTAACTTTCGGAGCGTCGCTCCTTCGTCAGGTGCAAGCCCTCCACTATCACTATCACACTGTTGTGTGATTTTTAACTTAATACGGAGTTCAACGCTTTGAAATTGTGAACCATTTCTTCCCTCTTTTAGCTTGTTATCCTGACCTCCCCCACCCCCACATCCCACTTACTGCCCTTCATAGGCTGACAGGGGACACCCCATTTGTCTGCCATTCTCACATTCCCACCTCTTAATGTAAACCAGCAATATCTTTTCGCAACCAGCACCCACTACCCCCACCAACAGCTCTCCCCACTCCCCAGACTGTAGCGTAGATGGTGTCCCTCCCTCCAGCTCTGGTGAAGAGTCATTTAGCTTGGTTTCTCTCCATGGGTGCTGCGTGACCCGCTGTGATCTCCAGCGTTTGTTGTTTCCACGATTGTTTAATTGTCCGTTACTATTCACAACGGGATGTGGCAGGACTGCAGAGCTTAGCTGTGTCTGCCACTTGCTACTTATGCTGGTGGGCATGCAAACAGTCCTGTTTGGTAGCATCAGCAGGTTGGCACCTTGTCTGTAGGTCTGATGCTGCTCCTGACAGGCGCACTCCATCCATCCATATCTAGATGGTCATCATCACATGGCAGTTTCCATTAACTGTGGCTTATCGCTACAGAGTTAAAAAACCCAAGCTGTGAAGCTGAGGTGTGCCAGCTCATGCCCATGTCTGTTGTGTCCCACTCACTGGCAGTTGGCATTATGTTCAAGGAGCCCTCAGTCAGTCTGCCTCAGACACTTCCCATATTATAGCATGAATGCCCAGGGTGTGAGCATGACTGGGAAATTGCTGCCGTGTGGAGGTTAGAATTGTACCTGCCCTGGGCAGGCTGCCTCTTGCAAAGCCAGGGAGATAAGGAAAAAGGGGCAGAAGTTGGATCAGCACAGGATCAAAGTGGAAACTGCACAGTGAGTGTCAGTAGAAATTGAGGGTGTAATATATGGAGAGAAACTGGTAGGTGTAACAGTGCCAGAGAAAAATGGATTGGGGTTTGTGTTCCGGCAGGCTCTGAACCTCGGGGACAGGCTTGACTCCTTGAAACCAGTGCCAACCCTCTGTCTTTTTCTCCTGGCTGGTTCCCTTTAGTTCATTACCGGCTATGCTGTGTACTGCCTCCGGTCAGGGTCTTGGTACTAATTGAACTGAGGTTCCTGACGTGCCCACATTAAATATTCATCGAGTGCTGTTCGCAATGCTTGTCAAAATCCAATTCGTCTCTGGAAATGGAGTTGTTTGGGCCAGGCCAGGCCAGATTCCTTTGCTGTCCCTATCACCGTGAGACTCTGATCAGTGTGGAGCCCGGGCTCTGTCTCAATACTGTCAGCTCAATCATGGGAACACTCTTAGAAATAGATACTCCCACCAGTGCCAGCGGTTGATGTGACTTGTTGAGCCTTTTGATAATTCCTTTTGTTCCTTTTATATTGATCAAGAAGGGCTTTCTGAGCTGTAACTACCTGGGGAAGATCAGTCTTTTTTGTTTGTTCCAGTGCAGGAGCACTTGTTCGATGGGGTAAGGATTTCCAACAACCACTATCCACCTTGGCAGTGATGTTTACACAGTGTGCGCACACTGGGTGAAAAGCTTTCTCCTCTCTCTCTGACTCTGACTCTGCACTGAATCACCTTCAGGCTGTGTCCCTGAGAGTTCACCTCTGGCCCAGGGCAAGCAATTCCTTGCTGTCAAATTCCAGGAGTTCCCAGCCCCACGTCCCCTGGTGGGGAAAGCACCTGGGCCTATCCAGTCATGCCTCATGGCTTTCTGAGAAGCCTCCTGTGTCCAGAGTGGTGATGTCCTTCCTGTAATGTGGTTGACCCAATTCCAGCTATCGCCTCGCCAGCACTTCATACCG
>NW_025212977.1:0-11842 GCF_004010195.1 Chiloscyllium plagiosum
CTGATCGATCTGATTCCTCTTCTTCCTCCAGTGTCAGTTCAAACTGGAACTTGTCAGTGCAAACCTCTTCTCCCTGGCTGGGGTCATCCAGTGGTGGTGAGGGGCTCTGTGGGATCATACTCTGGTACCAGTACCTGTTGTCCTCAAGTGTGTCCAGGATATCCTGGGCATCAGGGTGCACGAGGTCACCCCATGTCTCCCACAGTGGGTGCACTATGTAGTCAATGAATCCCACCTGCAAGGCACAGAGAATGGCATCAGAGACAATAAACCTTATTCCAACCCCTGAGCACTTATCTTCCTTGGCTTCTCCCCCCATTACCTTGCTCTCCCTATGCTCTCCTTGCTGTGGACATAGTTATTCAGGACCGAGATTCCTGGGAGAAGCAGATCTTGCTGACTGTCCCACATTGTGGTCCTCATGAGGGGAAACCTGGATTTGGGATCATTTATAACCAGACTGACACTGAGAACCAGCCCGATCTTCAACTGATGGGTGCACGACAACCTGTGCTCATACTCAAATACTGTTTGACAGAAGGAGGAGGACAGCAGAAGTCTCCAATAACTCGGGAGTGCTGAGGCTAAATGAAATACATGGCTCAGTTGTTCATACATAACGTCTCCCTTGTTTCAGTAAATACCTGCGTCTTTTCCACTGAGGCTGTGTGTTTGTCACACATTGGGCTGATCTCCATGCCGCGCTCTCTTTCTTTGTCTCCCTGACGGAAAAACTCTTCCAGGATGCGATCTGTCCACTGCCGGTACAACTCCAGTGGTTTGGTAGGATTACTCAGGTCAGCACAGTGAACCATATTTCTCATCACCTAGCAACACAAACATACCGACTCTGAGTAACCATGGGAACTAAACTCAGGGGATCGAGTGGGAGCTCAGATATGGTTATTAGAGAATCATTGAATCTGCATCTTTCAACACTTCTTCACGTAAGCAGCACATATGTGACAGGACACACGGTCTGTACTCTCTGACACGGGACACACGGTCCGTACTCTCTGACATGGGACACACGGTCTGTACCCTCTGACACGGGACACACGGTCCGTACACTCTGACACGGGACACACAGTCCGTACTCTCTGACACGGGACACACAGTCCGTACTCTCTGACAGGGGACATACAGTCCATACTCTCTGACAGGGGACATACAGTCCGTACTCTCTGACACAGGACACACAGTCCGTACCCTCAGACAGGGGACAAGCAGACCGTACCCTCAGACAGGGGACACGCAGACCGTACCCTCAGACAGGGGACACGCAGTCCGTACTCTCTGACACGGGACAGACAGTCCGTACTCTCTGACACGGGACACACAGTCTGTACTCTCTGACACAGGACACACAGTCCGTACTCTCTGACACGGGACACCCAGTCAGTATTCTCTGACATGCGACACACAGTCTGTACTCTCTGACACTGGGCACACAGTCCTCACTCTCAGACAGGGGACACACAGTCCCTACTCTCTGACACTGGGCACACAGTCCGGACACTCAGACAGGGGACACACACAGTCCGTACAGTCTCATGTGGGACACACAGTCATACAGTCTCACGTGGGACAAACAGTCCATACACTCTGACACGGGACACACGGTCCGTACACTCTGACACGGGACACATGGTCCGTACTCTTCGACACGGGACACACAGTCCGTACACTCTGACATGGGACACACAGTCCCTAGTCTCTGACACAGGACACACAGTCCATACTCTGACACAGGACACACAGTCCATACTCTCTGACACGGGACACACAGTCCATACTCTCTGACACAGGACACACAGTCCGTACTCTCTGACACGGGACACACAGTCCGTACTCTCTGACACTGGACACACATGCGGTACTCTCTGACATGGGACATACACTCCGTACTCTCTGACACTGGATACAACGTCCATACTCTCTGACACTGGACACATAGTCCGTTCTCTCTGACATTGGACACAGTCCATACTCTCTGACACTGGACACACGGTCCATACTCTCTGACATTGGACACAGTCTGTACTCTCTGACAACAGACACCCAGTCCGTACTCTCCGACACGGGACACACAGTCCATACTCTCTCGCATGGGACACACAGTCTGTACTCTCTGACACTGGACACATAGTCCGTTCTCTCTGACATTGGACACAGTCCGTACTCTCTGACACGGGACACACAGTCCGTACTCTCTGACACTGGACACACAGTCCGTACTCTCTGACACTGGGCACGCAGTCCATACTCTCTGACACGGTACACACAGTCCGTACTCTCTGACAGGAGACACACAGTCTGTACTCTCTGACACTGGGCACGCAGTCTGTACTCTCTGACAGGACATATAGTCCGTACTCTCAGACACAGGACACACAGTCCGTACTCTCAGACACTGGGCACATGGTCATTACTCTCTGACACGGGACACACAATCCGTACTCTCTGACACGGAAGAGACAGTCCATACTCTCTGACACGGGACACACAGTTCGTACTCTCTGACATTGGTCACAGTCAATACTCTCTGACACTGGACACACGGTCCATACTCACTGACATGGGACACAAAGTCCATACTCTCTGACACGGGACACACAGTCTATACTCTCAGACACAGGACACACAGTCCGTACTCTCAAACATGGGACACACACACTCCGTACTCTCAGACACTGGACACACAGTCCGTACGTTCTGACACAGGACACACAGTCCGTACTGTCTGATACTGGGCACACAGTCCGTACTCTCTGATGCTGGGCACGCAGTCCGTACTCTCTGACACAGTACACACAGTCCGTACTCTCTGACACGGTATACTCAGTCCGTGCTCTCTGACAGGAGACACACAGTCTGTACTCACTGACACTGGACACACGGTCCATACTCTCTGACACGGGACACCCAGTCCATACTCTCTGACACGAGACATACAGTCTGTACTCTCAGACACAGGACACACAGTCCGTACTCTCAGACACTGGACACACAGTCCGTACTTTCTCACACTGGACACACAATCCGTACTGTCTGATACTGGGCACACAGTCCGTCCTCTCTGACACAGGACACACAGTCTGTACTCTCTGACAGGAGACACACAGTCCATACTCTCTGACACTGCACATATAGTCCGTACTCTCAGACACAGGACACACAGTCCGTACTCTCAGACACTGGACACACAGTCCGTACTTTCTGACACAGGACACTCAGTCCGTACTCTCAGACACAGGACACTCAGTCCGACCCCTCAGACACAGGACACTCAGTCCGTACTCTCAGACACAGGACACTCAGTCCGTACTCTCAGACACAGGACACTCAGTCCGTACTCTCAGACACAGGACACTCAGTCCGTACTCTCAGACACAGGACACTCAGTCCGTACTCTCAGACACAGGACACTCAGTCCGTACTCTCAGACACAGGACACTCAGTCCGTACTCTCAGACACAGGACACTCAGTCCGTACTCTCAGACACAGGACACTCAGTCCGTACTCTCAGACACAGGACACTCAGTCCGTACTCTCAGACACAGGACACTCAGTCCGTACTCTCAGACACAGGACACTCAGTCCGTACTCTCAGACACAGGACACTCAGTCCGTACTCTCAGACACAGGACACTCAGTCCGTACTCTCAGACACAGGACACTCAGTCCGTACTCTCAGACACAGGACACTCAGTCCGTACTCTCAGACACAGGACACACGGTCCGTACTCTCTGACACTGGACACACGGACCATACACTCTGATATGGGACGCACAGACCGTACTCTCTGACACGGGAGAGACAGTCCATACTCTCTGACACGGGATACACAGTCTGTACTCCCTGACATGGGACATACAGTCCGTACTCTCTGACACTGGACACACGGACCATACACTCTGATATGGGACGCACAGACCGTACTCTCTGACACGGGAGAGACAGTCCATACTCTCTGACACGGGATACACAGTCTGTACTCCCTGACATGGGACATACAGTCCGTACTCTCTGACACTGGACACACGGACCATACACTCTGATATGGGACGCACAGACCGTACTCTCTGACACGGGAGAGACAGTCCATACTCTCTGACACGGGATACACAGTCTGTACTCCCTGACATGGGACATACAGTCCGTACTCTCTGACACTGGACACACGGACCATACACTCTGATATGGGACGCACAGACCGTACTCTCTGACACGGGAGAGACAGTCCATACTCTCTGACACGGGATACACAGTCTGTACTCCCTGACATGGGACATACAGTCCGTACTCTCTGACACTGGACACACGGACCATACACTCTGATATGGGACGCACAGACCGTACTCTCTGACACGGGAGAGACAGTCCATACTCTCTGACACGGGATACACAGTCTGTACTCCCTGACATGGGACATACAGTCCGTACTCTCTGACACTGGACACACGGACCATACACTCTGATATGGGACGCACAGACCGTACTCTCTGACACGGGAGAGACAGTCCATACTCTCTGACACGGGATACACAGTCTGTACTCCCTGACATGGGACATACAGTCCGTACTCTCTGACACTGGACACACGGACCATACACTCTGATATGGGACGCACAGACCGTACTCTCTGACACGGGAGAGACAGTCCATACTCTCTGACACGGGATACACAGTCTGTACTCCCTGACATGGGACATACAGTCCGTACTCTCTGACACTGGACACACGGACCATACACTCTGATATGGGACGCACAGACCGTACTCTCTGACACGGGAGAGACAGTCCATACTCTCTGACACGGGATACACAGTCTGTACTCCCTGACATGGGACATACAGTCCGTACTCTCTGACACTGGACACAGTCCATACTCTCTGACACTGGACACACGGTCCATACTCTCTGACACGGGACATACAGTCCGTACTCTCAGACACGGTACACACAGTCCGTACTCTCAGACACAGGACACACAGTCCGTACTCTCAGACACAGGACACACAGTCTGTACTCTCAGAAACAGGACACACAGTCCGTACTTTCTCACACTGGACACACAATCCGTACTGTCTGGTACTGGGCACACAGTCCGTACTCTCTGACACAGGACACACAGTCTGTACTCTCTGACAGGAGACACACAGTCCATACTCTCTGACACTGCACATATAGTCTGTACTGTCAGACACAGGACACACAGTCCGTACTCTCAGACACTGGACACACAGTCCGTACTTTCTGACACAGGACACTCAGTCCGTACTCTCAGACACTGGACACTCAGTCCGTACTCTCTGACACTGGACACTCAGTCCGTACTCTCTGACACTGGACACTCAGTCCGTACTCTCAGACACAGGACACTCAGTCCGTACTCTCAGACACAGGACACTCAGTCCGTACTCTCTGACACTGGACACTCAGTCCGTACTCTCTGACAAGTGACATGCAGTCCGTAGTGTCTGACATTGGTCACACAGTCCGTAATCTCAGACACGGGACATACAATCCGTACTCTCTGACACGGGACACGCCATTCGTACTCTCTGACACTGGACACACAGTCCGTATCTCAGACACTGGACACACAGTCCGTATTTTCTGACACGAGACACTCAGTCCGTACTGTCTGATACTGGGCACACAGTCCATACTCTCTGATACTGGGCACGCAGTCGGTACTCTCTGACACGGGACAAACAGTCCGTACTCTCTGACAGGAGACACACAGTCTGTACTCTCTGACACTGGGCACGCAGTCTGTACTCTCTGACACAGGACATATAGTCCGTACTCTCAGACACAGGACACACGGTCCGTACTCTCTGACACTGGACACACGGACCATACACTCTGATATGGGACGCACAGACCGTACTCTCTGACACGGGAGAGACAGTCCATACTCTCTGACACGGGATACACAGTCTGTACTCCCTGACATGGGACATACAGTCCGTACTCTCTGACACTGGACACAGTCCATACTCTCTGAAACTGGACACACAGTCCGTACTCTCTGACACGGGACACACAGTCCGTACTCTCAGAAACAGGACACACGGTCCGTACTTTCTCACACTGGACACACAATCCGTACTGTCTGATACTGGGCACACAGTCCGTACTCTCTGACACAGGACACACAGTCTGTACTCTCTGACAGGAGACACACAGTCCATACTCTCTGACACTGCACATATAGTCTGTACTCTCAGACACAGGACACACAGTCCGTACTCTCAGACACTGGACACACAGTCCGTACTTTCTGACACAGGACACTCAGTCCGTACTCTCAGACACAGGACACTCAGTCCGTACTCTCTGACACTGGACACTCAGTCCGTACTCTCTGACAAGGGACATGCAGTCCGTAGTGTCTGACATAGGTCACACAGTCCGTAATCTCAGACACGGGACATACAATTCGTACTCTCTGACACGGGACACGCCATTCGTACTCTCTGACACTGGACACACAGTCCGTATCTCAGACACTGGACACACAGTCCTTACTTTCTGTCACGAGACACTCAGTCCGTACTGTCTGATACTGGGCACACAGTCCGTACTCTCTGATACTGGGCACGCAGTCCGTACTCTCTGACACGGGACAAACAGTCCGTACTCTCTGACAGGAGACACACAGTCCGTACTCTCATACTGGAAACACAGTCCGTACTCTCTGACATTGGACAAGGTCCATACTCTCTGACACTGGACACATGGTCCATACTCACTGACATGGGACACACAGTCCATACTCTCTGACACGGGACACACAGTCTATACTCTCAGACACAGGACACACAGTCCATACTCTCTGACACTGCACATATAGTCTGTACTCTCAGACACAGGACACACAGTCCTTACTCTCAGACACTGGACACACAGTCGGTACTCTCTGATACTGGACACGCAGTCCGTACTCTCTGACAGGAGACACACAGTCTGTACTCTCTGACACTGGGCACCCAGTGTGTCCTCTCTGACATGGGACATATAGTCCGTACTCTCAGACACAGGACACACAGTCCGTACTCTCAGACAGGGGACACGCAGTCCATACCCTCAGACAGGGGAGATGCAGTCCGTACTCTCTGACACGGGACACACAGTCCATACTCTCTGACACAGGACACACAGTCCGTACATGCTGACAGTGGACACACAGTCTGTACTCTCTGACACAGGGGACACAGTCCGGACTCTCTGACATAGGACACACAGTCCGTATTCTCTGACACTGGCCACATAGTTCGTACTCTCTGACACTGGACACCCAGTCGGTACTCTCTGACACTGGACACACAGTCCGTATTCTCTGACATGGGACATACACTCCGTACTCTCTGACACTGGATACAAAGTCCATACTCTCTGACACGGGACACACTGTCCATATTCTCTGACACGGGACACACAGTCCATACTCTCTGACAGGAGACACACAGTCCATACTCTCTGACACGGGGCACACAGTCCGTACTCTCTGACACTGGGCACACAGTCTGTACTCTCTGACACGGGACGCCCAGTCCGTACTCTCTGACACGGGACACACAGTCCGTACTCTCTGACACAGGACACACAGTCCGTACTCTCTGACACTAGGCACACAGTCCATACTCTCTGACACAGGACATACAGTCCGTACTCTCAGACAGGGGTGGCACAGTCCGGACTCTCTGACACTGGACACATAGTCCGTACTCTCAGACACTGGACACACAGTCCGTACTCTCAGACATGGGACACACAGTCCGTAATCTCAGACACTGGACACACAGTCCGTACTCTCTGACACGGGACACACAGTTCGTACTCTCTGACACTGGACACACAGTCCGTACTCTCTGACACTAGACACACAGTCTGTACTCTCTGACACGGGACAAATAGTCCGTACTCTCTGACACAGGACATACAGTCTGTACTCTCTGATTTGGGCACACAGTCCATACTCTCTGACACGGGACACACAGTCCGTACTCTCTGACACGGGACACACAGTCCATACTCTCAGACAGGGGACACGCAGTCCGTACCCTCAGACAGTGGACACACAGTCCGTACTCTCTGACACGGGACTCCCAGTCAGTATTCTCTGACATGCAACACACAGCCTGTACTCTCTCACACTGGGCACACAGTCCTTACTCTCAGACAGGGGACACACAGTCCCTACTCACTGACATTGGGCACACAGTCCGGACTCTCAGACTGGGGACACACACAGTCAGTACAGTCTCATGTGGGACACACAGTCCATACACTCTGACACGGGACACATGGTCCGTACACTCTGACACGGGACACATGGTCCGTACTCTCTGACACAGGACACACCGTCTGTACTCTCTGACACGGGACACACAGTCTGTACTCTCTGACACGGGACACACAGTCTGTACTCTCTGACACGGACCACACACTGTGGACTCTCTGACACTGGACACACACTCCGTACTCTCCGACACGGGTCATACAGTCCTTACTCTCTGACACGGGACATATTGTCCATACTCTCTGACACTGCGCACACAGTCTGTACTCTCTGACATGGGACATACAGCCCCTTCTCTCTGACACTGGACACAGTCCATACTCTCTGACATGGGACACACAGTCCATACTCTCTGACACTGGGCACACAGTCTGTACTCTCTGACACGGGACATACAGTCCGTACTCTCTGACACAGGACACACAGTCCATACTGTCTGACACGGTACTCTCAGTCCGTACTCTCTGACAGGAGACACACAGTCTGTACTCACTGACATTGGGCACGCAGTCTGTACTCTCTGACACGGGACATATAGTCCGTACTCTCAGACACTGGGCACGCGGTCCATACTCTCTGACATGGGACGCACAGTCTGTACTCTCTGACACGGGACAGACAGTCCATACTCTCTGACACGGGACACAGAGTCTGTACTCCCTGACATGGGACATACAGTCCGTACTCTCTGACACTGGACACAGTCCATACTCTCTGACACTGGACACACGGTCCATACTCTCTGACACGGGACACCCAGTCCATACTCTCTGACACGGTACATACAGTCTGTACTCTCAGACATAGGACACACAGTCCGTACTCTCAGACACAGGACACACGGTCCGTACTTTCTCACACTGAACACAGTCCGTACTGTCTGATACTGGGCACACAGTCCGTACTCTCTGACACGGGACACACAGTCCGTACTCTCTGACAGGAGACACACAGTCCATACTCTCTGACACTGGACATATAGTCCGTACTCTCAGACACAGGACACACAGTCCATACTCTCAGACACAGGACACACAGTCCATACTCTCAGACACTGGACACACAGTCCGTACTTTCTGACACGGGACACACAGTCCGTACTCTCTGACACAGGACACCCAGTCCGTACTCTCAGACACTGGACACACAGTCCGTACTCTCTGACACAGGACACTCAGTCCGTACTCTCTGACAAGGGACATGCAGTCCGTAGTGTCTGACATAGGTCACACAGTCCGTAATCTCAGACAGGGGACATACAATCCGTACTCTCTGACACGGGACACGCCAACCGTACTCTCTGACACAGGACATGCAGTCCGTACTCTTTGACACGGGACATCCAGTCTGTACTCTCTGAAACGGGGCTTACAGTTCATACTCTCAGACACTGGACACACAGTCCGTACTTTCTGACACAAGACACACAGTCCGTACTCTCAGACACAGGACACACAGTCCGTACTCTCAGACAGGGGACACGCAGTCCATACCCTCAGACAGGGGAGATGCAGTCCGTACTCTCTGACACGGGACACACAGTCCATACTCTCTGACACAGGACACACAGTCCGTACATGCTGACACTGGACACACAGTCTGTACTCTCTGACACAGGGGACACAGTCCGGACTCTCTGACATAGGACACACAGTCCGTATTCTCTGACACTGGCCACACAGTTCGTACTCTCTGACACTGGACACCCAGTCGGTACTCTCAGACACTGGACACACAGTCCGTATTCTCTGACATGGGACATACACTCCGTACTCTCTGACACTGGACACACAATCCATACTCTCAGACAGGAGACACATAGTCCGTACTCCCTGACACTGGGCACGCAGTCTGTCCTCTCTGACACGGGACATATAGTCCGTACTCTCAGACACAGGACACACAGCCCGTACTCTCAGACACTGGACACACAGTCCGTACTTTCTGACACGGGACACACAGTCTGTACTCTGTGACACTGGACACACAGTCCGTACTCTCTGACACTGGACACACAATCCATACTCTTTGACAGTGGCCACACAGTCCGTACTCTCTGACACAGGATATGCAGTCCGTACACTTTGACACTGGACACACAGATCATACTCTCTGACACGGGAAACCCAGTCCGTACTCTCTGACACTGGACACACAGTCCGTGCTCTCAGACATTGGACACACAGTCCATACTCTCTGACATGGGACACAATGTGTGTACTCTCTGACACGGGACATATCATCCGTACTCTCTGACACGGGACACACAGTCCGTACTCTCAGACACTGGACACACAGTCCATACTCTCTGACACGGGACACAATGTGTGTACTCTCTGACACTGGGCACGCAGTCCGTGCTCTCTGACACGGGACACACAATCCGTACTCTTTGACAGGAGACACATAGTCCGTACTCTCGGACACTGGGCACGCAGTCTGTACTCTCTGACAAGGGACATATAGTCCGTACTCTCAGACACAGGACCCACAGTCCTTACTCTCAGACACTGGGCACGCAGTCTGTCCTCTCTGACACAGGACATATAGTCCGTACTCTCAGACACTGGACACACGGTCCGTACTCTCTGATACTGGACACACAATCCATACTCTCTGACAGTGGACACACAGTCCGTACACTCTGAAACTGTACACACAGACCGTACTCTCTGACACAGGACACCTAGTCCGTACTGTCTGACAGAGGACACACAGTCCATACTCTCTGACACTGCGCACACAGTCTGTACTGTCTGACACGGGACATACAATCCGTACTCTCTGACAGGGGACATATCGTCCGTACTCTCTGAAACTGGACTCACAATCCGTACTCTCTGACACGGGACACACAGTCCGTACTCTCTGACACGGGACACACAATCCATACTCTCTGACACGGGACACACAGTCCGTACTCTCTGACACGGGACACACAGTCCGTACTCTCAGACTCTGGACACACAGTCCGTACTCTCTGACATGTGACAGACAGTCCATACTCTCTGACATGGGACACACAGTCCGTAATCTCTAACACGGGACATACACTCCGTACTCTCTGACAGGAGACACACAGTCCATACTCTACGACACTGGACACACAGTCCCTACTTTCTGACACTGAGCACACGGTCCATACTCACTGACACAGGATACACAGTCCATTCTCTCTGACACGGGACACACACAGTCCATACAGTCTCATGTGGGACAAACAGTCACACAATCTCACGTGGGACACACAGTCCGTACTCTCTGACACGGGACACACAGTGCGTACTCTCTGACACTGGGCACACGGTCCATATTCTCTGACACTGGGCACACGGTCCACACTCTCTGACACTGGGCACACATTCCATACTCTCAGACAGGGGACACACAGTCTCTACTCTCTGACACTAAGCACACAGTCCATACTCTCTGACACGGTACACACAGTCCGTACTCTCAGACACAGGTCACACAGTCCGTACTCTCTGACACGGGACACACAGTCCATACTCTCTGACACGGGACA
>NW_025212977.1:11913-29840 GCF_004010195.1 Chiloscyllium plagiosum
CGCACACAGTCTGTACTCTCTGACATGGGACACACAGTCCATACTCTCTGACAGGGGACATACAGTCCGTACTCTCAGACACTGGACACACAGTCCATACTTTCTGACACGGGACACAATGTCTGTACTCTCTGACACTGGGCACGCAGTCGGTACTCTCTGACACGGGACACACAGTCCGTACTCTCTTACAGGAGACACACAGTCCATACTCTCTGACACTGGGCACGCCGTCTGTACTTTCTGACATGGGACATATAGACCGTACTCTCAGACACTGGACACACAGTCCGTACTTTCTGACACGGAACACACAGTCCGTACTGTCTGATACTGGGCACACAGTCCGTACACTTTGATACTAGGCACGCAGTCTGTACTCTCTCACACAGGACACACAGTCCGTACTCTCTGACACGGGACACACAGTCCGTACTCTCGGACACTGGATACACAGTCCGTACTTTCTGACACGGAATACACAGTCCGTACTGTCTGATACTGGGCACACAGTCCGTACACTCGGATACTGGGCACGCAGTCTGTACTCTCTCACACAGGACATACAGTACGTACTCTCAGACACTGGACACACAGTCCGTACTTTCTGACACGGGACACACAGTCCGTACTCTCTTACACTGGGCACACAGTCCGTTGTCTCTGACACGCGACACACAGTCCGTACTCTCAGACAGGGGTGACAGTGTCCGTACTCTCTGACACTGGGCACACAGTCCTTAATCTCTGACATGGGACATACACTCCGTACTCTCTGACACTGGACACAGTCTGTAATCTGTGACACTGGACACACAGTCCGTACTCTCTGACACTGGACACACAATCCATACTCTCTGACACAGGACACACAATCCATACTCTCTGACAGTGGACACACAGTCCATAATCTCTGACATGGGACATACACTCCGTACTCTCTGACACTGGACACACAATCCATACTCTCAGACAGGAGACACATAGTCCGTACTCCCTGACACTGGGCACGCAGTCTGTCCTCACTGACACGGGACATATAGTCCGTACTCTCAGACACAGGACACACAGCCCGTTCTCTCAGACACTGGACACACAGTCCGTACTTTCTGACACGGGACACACAGTCTGTACTCTGTGACACTGGACACACAGTCCGTACTCTCTGACACTGTACACACAATCCATACTCTCTGACAGTGGCCACACAGTCCGTACTCTCTGACACAGGATATGCAGTCCGTAACTTTGACACTGGACACATAGATCATACTCTCTGACACGGGAAACCCAGTCCGTACTCTCTGACAGGGGACACACAGTCCATACTCTCTGACACTGCGCACACAGTCTGTAATCTCTGACACGGGACACACAATCCGTACTCTCTGACACGGGACACATCGTCCGTACTCTCTGACACTGGATACACAGTCCGTACTCTCTGACACTGGACACACAGTCCGTACTCTCTGACACGGGACACACAGTCCGTACTCTCTGACACGGGACATACAGACCATACACTCTGACACGGGACACCCAGTCTGTACTCTCAGACACTGGACACACAGTCCATACTCTCTGACACGGGACACAATGTGTGTATTCTCTGACACAGGACATATCGTCCGTACTCTCTGACACGGGACACACAGTCCGTACTCTCTGACACGGGACATACAGACCATACTCTCTGACACGGGACACAATGTGGGTACTCTCTGACACGGGACATATCATCCGTACTCTCAGACACTGGACACACAGTCCATACTCTCTGACACGGGACACAATGTGTGTATTCTCTGACACTGGGCACGCAGTCCGTGCTCTCTGACACGGGACACACAGTCCGTACTCTCTGACACGGGACACACAGTCCGTACTCTCAGATAGGGGTGACACAGTCCGTACTCTCTGACAGGACACACAATCCATACTCTCTGACATGGGACACACAGTCCATACTCTCTGACACGGGACATGCAGTCTGTACTCTCTGACACGGGACACACAGTCCATACTCTCTGACATGGGACACACAGCCCGTACTCTCTGACATGGGACACACAGCCCGTACTCTCTGACACTGGACAGACGGTCCATACTCTCTGACACGGGACACACAGTCCGTACGCTATGACACGGGACACACAGTCTGTACACTCTGACACGGGACATACAATTTTTAAACTGACACAGACCAGACAGTCCATACGCTATTACCCGGGATGCACAGTCCGTACTCTCTGACATGGGACACACAGTCCGTATGCACTGACGCGGGGAACACAATTAATACCTGGATCCTGTCAGTGTAGTTGTCAAGCAGGAGGACCCCTGAGCTCGTCACTTTCTTTGTCTCTACCATAGTTTTCAGGTCTGCGAGGAGACTCATGTGTTTTGACATGTCTGTTGCCAGAACCTGTTTTATAAGCACAAGAGAACAAATGAGACAGAGCACTTCCAGCCAACCAGGTCACTACTGTCGTGTGCTCACTGTTGGAATATGGAGAAAAGTGACAGCCACACATAGCACATGATCATGACCAGGTAATTGGCTTGTTTGGACACAGTGCGACTTCCCCAACATTGGGAGCATTGCCCAGCATTATATGCTCTGAAGTCTGACCCTGACTCGGCTTCCCACTGAACCAAGGGGGGAAAACATGGGGTCGAAATGTACTCACCATGTCAATGACCATCTTGCGTAGACTTTGCCGCTGTCGTTTGGGGAGATTCTGGAATATGTCACAGTTTTCCTCCTGGAGCAGTTTGAAGCCCACAGCGAGGTGATGGTTCTCCAGGACAGATTCATCATTGTACATTAGTGCCAGCTCAGAATCTGGGAGACAGTAACAAAATGGTCACTGTTGGGCCACATTAGCCCAAGGGCAGAGATCCTAAAGTTCACACAGAATCTGTCAGAAGTAGACAGCACCCAGTCCAGAAAGGCTCCAAAACCTACAGAATGCTAAGGCCCTGGAGAAGCGTGACTAACATTAAGAGCTGGGCTGGTGTCCTTTGCTGCCTCAGTCATCCATGTGATATCGAACACTGTTGTCAAGGAGCCTCAAGTTGAAACCACATGTAGCGCTGAGGTTGTGAGCATTGCAGGTGTTACAATAGACTACAACCTGAATTATGGCAGGACAGTGAATGAGACAGGACTGCTGCTGTTGCTGGAAACCAGGTGACAAACTTAGCTATGATGCTGCTGTCAAGACCATATCTTTATATTTGTCTTTACTTTTGGTTTGTGGACCAAAATGGGAAATGGAAACTGTTTTGAACCAAGGAAACTGTGGAAGGAAATGTCTCAGTTTTAAAACAAGTTACTGGAGCCTATTGTAAGCTATATTTACACTGCTGCTTTGGGTAGGCAGTTGGGGACATTGTCGGAACCAGCAACACCGTGGGTGGTGTTCAGGACAAAGAACACAGAAACTTTACAGCCCTTTGGCCCTCCAAGCCTGAGCCAATCCAAATCTACTGTCTTAACCTATCGCCCACTTCCTAAGCATCCATGTCTCTCTGCTCCCCAGCTACTCATGCATCTGTCCAGACGCATCTTAAATGAATCTACCATGCCTACCGCGACCACCTATGCTGGCAACAAGTTCCAGGCACCTACCACCCTCTGTGTGAAGTACTTGCCACGTGTATCTCCCTTATACTTTCCACCTCTCACCTTGAAAGCGTGACCTCTCGTTATTGAATCCCTCACCCTGGGAAAAAACTTATCGCTATGCACCCTGTCTCTACCCTTCATGATTTTGTAGACCTCAATCAGGTCCCCCTTAATCTCCTTTTTTCTAATGAAAATAAACCTAACTTACTCAACCTCTTTTCATAGCTAGCACCTTCCATACCAGGCAACATCCTCGTAAACCTTCTCTGCACCTTCTCCAAAGCATCCACATCCTTTTGGTAATGTGGCGCCCAGAACTGTACACAGTATTCTAAATGCGGCCGAACCAATGTCTTGTACAATTTTAACATGACCTGCCAGCTCTTATACTCAATACCCCGTCCAATGAAGGCAAGCATACGATATGCCTTCTTGACTACTCTATCCACCTGTGCAGCAACCTTCAGGGTACAGTGGACCTGCACTCCCAGATCTCTCTGCCCATCTACTTTTCCCATGACTCTTCCACTTACAATATAGTTCGCTCCTGAATTAGACTTCCCAAAATGCATCACCTCACATTTGTCTGGATTGATTTCCATCTGCCACTTTTCCGCCCAACTCTTCAATCTATCTATATCCTCCTGTATTCTCTGACAGTCCCTTATGCTTTCTGCTACTCCACCAATCTTCGTGTCATCTGCAAAATTGCTGATCATACCAACAGTGCCGTCTTCCAGATCATTTATGTATATCACAAACAACAGTGGCCCCAATACTGACCCCTGTGGAACACCACTAGGCACCTTTCTCCATTTCGAGAAACTCCCTTCAACTACTACTCTCTGACTCCTGTTGCTCAACCAATTCTTTATCCACCTAGCTAGAACACCCTGCAAACCATACGACTTCAATTTCTCCATTAGTCTACCATTGCGAACCTAATCAAATGCCTTACTAAAGCCCATGTATCAACATCTACGGGTCTTCCTTCATCTATCAACTTGGTTGCCTCCTCCAAGAACTTTATTAAGTTGGTAAGGCATGATCTCCCCCGTCAAAACCATGTTGCCTATCACTGATAAGCTCATTCTCTTCCAAATATAAATAGATTCTAGCCCTCAATACCTCCTCCAGCAACTTTCCCACCACTGACGTCAGGCTCACTGCTCTGTAGTTACCTGGAATATCCCTAATACCTTTCTTGAACAGGGGTCCGCATTATCAACTTTCCAGTCCTGCAGCACTTGACCTATGTTTAAGGATGCTACAGATATCTGTCAGGGCCCCAGCTATTTTCTCTCTTGCGTCCCTCAGCAACCTGGGATAGATCCCATCTGGACCTGGGGAATTGTCTACCTTAATATCCGTTAGCCTACCCAACACATCCTCCCTCCTTATTTCAACGTGATCTAGAGAAAACAAACTTCTATCTCTCATCTCAACATTCACCATGTCCCTCTCCTCAGTGAACACTGATAGAAAGTCATCATTGAGAATCTCACCCATTTTCTCAGGTTCGACTTCCTTATCCTTTCGTGGACCAAGTTTTTCTCTAGTTACCCTCTTGCCTCTTATATATGAAGAAAAGGCCTTGGGATTCTCCTTAATTCTGCTCACTAAAGTTTTCTCATGACTCCTTTTAGCCCGCTTGATTCCTCGTTTAAGATTGGTCCTACTCTCCTGATATTCCTCCAAGGACCGTTCTGTTCTTAGCTGCCTGGACCTTATGTATGCTTCCCTTTTCCTCCTGGCTAGTCACACAATTTCTCCTGTCATCCACGGTTCACAAATCGTGTGTTTCCTATCTCTTGTTTTGAAATCCCTTGTTTTCAAAGGGACGTGCCTATCCTGCACTACCTTCAACTTCTCTTTGAAAGCCTCCCACATATCAAATGTGGACTTCCCTTCAAATGTGCCCCCAAGCCACATTTCCGAGCTCCTGCCGAATTTTGACATAATTGGCCTTGGCCCAGTTTAGTACCCTTCCCTTAGGACCACTCTTATCTTTCTCTGTGAGTATTGTAAAACTTACAGAATTGTGGTCACTATTCCCAAAGAAATCTCCACTGCAACTTCTACCACCTGTCCTGGCTCGTTCCCAGTACCAGGTCCAATATGGCCCCTTCCCTCGTCAGACTATTGACATACTGCTCTAGAAAACTCTCCTGGATGCTTCGTACAAATTCTACCCCATCCAGACTTCTGACGCTAAGTGTATCCCAATCAATGTTGGGAAAATTAAAATCTCCCAGCACCACTACCCTATTAAGCATCTATATCCTGGAACATTTAGTTGCCAATCATGCCCTTCCTTGAACCAAGTCTCTGTGATCGCAATAAAATCATACTCCCAGGCAACAATCCAATCCCTAAGTTCGTCTGCCTTATCCTCTATACTCCTTGCATTAAAGCATATGCACGTCAGATCACCAGTTCTTTAGTGTTCATTTGCTCTCTGCTGACTCTTCCCGTTGGTAACGCTAACTTCATGATCCTGTTACTCACACTCTCTAGATTCCACCTCGCTATCTACTTGTCTTCTCTGCTGGTTCCCAGCCCCCTGCTACATTAGTTTATACTCTCCCCAACAACGGTAGCAAAAACTCCCCCAAGGACGTTAGTTCCAGTCTGGTTCAGGTGTAGACCATCACCTTCCCCAGAACCGGTCCCAATGTCAACAAATCTGAACCCCTCCCTCCTACACCATCCCTCAAGCCACATGTTCATCCTGCCTATTCTTTCATTTCTACCCTGGCTAGCACATGGCACTGGTAGCAATCCTGGTAGCAATCACTATCTCTGGGTCCTCCTCTTTAACTTCTCTCTTAGCTCCCTGAATTCTGCTTTGGCAGTTTCACCAAGGGATCACCTGTTGGTTGGTTTCTCAATCAGAACCAGTTGCTTGGGTCAGGAATGCTGAATGTAACAGCTCTGTGATTGGCTCTTGTGTATGAACACTACAGAGGCCAGGAGCCTCCAGACTGCAAAAAGACACCTTTCTCTCTCCCTTTGCCGCACATTAACACAAATTGGAAGAGAGCTAGCTTTTCTTGCTCACCATTCTTCAAAAAATGCTGCCTCTAATTAGTGACTGAGCGACTGAACAATCAGTGTGACGACTGCCCAGAATGCCTCATTACTAGAACTTTCCAACAAGCGCCAAGAAATAACCTTGGTAGTGGTGAGAAGGGCACTACCTATCATATCTTCATGTATATCCAAACTCTCTCTGCCATCATGTTGGCCTCAAAGTAGCTCCAAGAAATTGGTTCTGGAACATACCTTTGCAAAAACAGTCTGGAGAAAGATGCAGTGTTTGTGTCAAGGTGTGTCCTGAGTAGCTTCGTGTCACATGACTCTGTGCTCTATGGCCTGGGACACACACTGAGACAAACATCATCAGCACCTGGAGAACCATCAGCTTGGTGTTCCTTTGTAAAGAGCTGACCATGACTGAGTGTTGCAGACTGGCACATTCCAAGGTGCAGGACTACACACTGAAGGAAGCTTGGGACTGTCACCACCAAGACACAGAGGTGAAAGCCCACTGTCTGAGGTCATTCTGCCAGGACATTGCAACGGTTTATTAAGTTTCAAGGTACCCTGGTAGCCTTAGTGAGAATGTAACTGCTTTTCATTCAGAGGATGTGGGCGTCCCTGCCTGGACAGCGTCTACTGGGGGAAGTGTGTGTCCCTGGGTGGGCAGTATCTATTGGGGGATATGAGTGTCCCTGGGTGGGCAGTATGTATTGGGGGATGTGGGTATCCCTGCCTGGGCAGTATCTATTTGGGGATGTGGGTGTCCCTGCCTGGACAGCATCTGTTGGGGGACGTGTGTGTCCCTGGGTGGGCAGTTGTATTGGGGGATGTGGGTGTCCCTGCCTGGGCAGTATCTATTGGGGGATGTGTGTGTCCCTGGGTGGGCAGTATCTATTGGAGGATGTGAGTGTCCCTGGGTGGGCAGTATCTGTTGGGGGATGTGAGTGTCCCTGGGTGGGCAGTATCTATTGGAGGATGTGGGTGTCCCTGGGTGGACAGTATCTGTTGGGGGATGTGAGTGTCCCTGGGTGGGCAGTATCTATTGGAGGATGTGGGTGTCCCTGGGTGGACAGTATCTGTTGGGGGATGTGAGTGTCCCTGGGTGGGCAGTATCTATTGGAGGATGTGGGTGTCCCTGGGTGGACAGTATCTGTTGGGGGATGTGAGTGTCCCTGGGTGGGCAGTATCTATTGGAGGATGTGGGTGTCCCTGGGTGGACAGTATCTGTTGGGGGATGTGAGTGTCCCTGGGTGGGCAGTATCTATTGGAGGATGTGGGTGTCCCTGGGTGGACAGTATCTGTTGGGGGATGTGAGTGTCCCTGGGTGGGCAGTATCTATTGGAGGATGTGGGTGTCCCTGGGTGGACAGTATCTGTTGGGGGATGTGAGTGTCCCTGGGTGGGCAGTATCTATTGGAGGATGTGGGTGTCCCTGGGTGGACAGTATCTGTTGGGGGATGTGAGTGTCCCTGGGTGGGCAGTATCTATTGGAGGATGTGGGTGTCCCTGGGTGGACAGTATCTGTTGGGGGATGTGAGTGTCCCTGGGTGGGCAGTATCTATTGGAGGATGTGGGTGTCCCTGGGTGGACAGTATCTGTTGGGGGATGTGAGTGTCCCTGGGTGGGCAGTATCTATTGGAGGATGTGGGTGTCCCTGGGTGGACAGTATCTGTTGGGGGATGTGAGTGTCCCTGGGTGGGCAGTATCTATTGGAGGATGTGGGTGTCCCTGGGTGGACAGTATCTGTTGGGGGATGTGAGTGTCCCTGGGTGGGCAGTATCTATTGGAGGATGTGGGTGTCCCTGGGTGGACAGTATCTGTTGGGGGATGTGAGTGTCCCTGGGTGGGCAGTATCTATTGGAGGATGTGGGTGTCCCTGGGTGGACAGTATCTGTTGGGGGATGTGAGTGTCCCTGGGTGGGCAGTATCTATTGGAGGATGTGGGTGTCCCTGGGTGGACAGTATCTGTTGGGGGATGTGAGTGTCCCTGGGTGGGCAGTATCTATTGGAGGATGTGGGTGTCCCTGGGTGGACAGTATCTGTTGGGGGATGTGAGTGTCCCTGGGTGGGCAGTATCTATTGGAGGATGTGGGTGTCCCTGGGTGGACAGTATCTGTTGGGGGATGTGAGTGTCCCTGGGTGGGCAGTATCTATTGGAGGATGTGGGTGTCCCTGGGTGGACAGTATCTGTTGGGGGATGTGAGTGTCCCTGGGTGGGCAGTATCTATTGGAGGATGTGGGTGTCCCTGGGTGGACAGTATCTGTTGGGGGATGTGAGTGTCCCTGGGTGGGCAGTATCTATTGGAGGATGTGGGTGTCCCTGGGTGGACAGTATCTGTTGGGGGATGTGAGTGTCCCTGGGTGGGCAGTATCTATTGGAGGATGTGGGTGTCCCTGGGTGGACAGTATCTGTTGGGGGATGTGAGTGTCCCTGGGTGGGCAGTATCTATTGGAGGATGTGGGTGTCCCTGGGTGGACAGTATCTGTTGGGGGATGTGAGTGTCCCTGGGTGGGCAGTATCTATTGGAGGATGTGGGTGTCCCTGGGTGGACAGTATCTGTTGGGGGATGTGAGTGTCCCTGGGTGGGCAGTATCTATTGGAGGATGTGGGTGTCCCTGGGTGGACAGTATCTGTTGGGGGATGTGAGTGTCCCTGGGTGGGCAGTATCTATTGGAGGATGTGGGTGTCCCTGGGTGGACAGTATCTGTTGGGGGATGTGAGTGTCCCTGGGTGGGCAGTATCTATTGGAGGATGTGGGTGTCCCTGGGTGGACAGTATCTGTTGGGGGATGTGAGTGTCCCTGGGTGGGCAGTATCTATTGGAGGATGTGGGTGTCCCTGGGTGGACAGTATCTGTTGGGGGATGTGAGTGTCCCTGGGTGGGCAGTATCTATTGGAGGATGTGGGTGTCCCTGGGTGGACAGTATCTGTTGGGGGATGTGAGTGTCCCTGGGTGGGCAGTATCTATTGGAGGATGTGGGTGTCCCTGGGTGGACAGTATCTGTTGGGGGATGTGAGTGTCCCTGGGTGGGCAGTATCTATTGGAGGATGTGGGTGTCCCTGGGTGGACAGTATCTGTTGGGGGATGTGAGTGTCCCTGGGTGGGCAGTATCTATTGGAGGATGTGGGTGTCCCTGGGTGGACAGTATCTGTTGGGGGATGTGAGTGTCCCTGGGTGGGCAGTATCTATTGGAGGATGTGGGTGTCCCTGGGTGGACAGTATCTGTTGGGGGATGTGAGTGTCCCTGGGTGGGCAGTATCTATTGGAGGATGTGGGTGTCCCTGGGTGGACAGTATCTGTTGGGGGATGTGAGTGTCCCTGGGTGGGCAGTATCTATTGGAGGATGTGGGTGTCCCTGGGTGGACAGTATCTGTTGGGGGATGTGAGTGTCCCTGGGTGGGCAGTATCTATTGGAGGATGTGGGTGTCCCTGGGTGGACAGTATCTGTTGGGGGATGTGAGTGTCCCTGGGTGGGCAGTATCTATTGGAGGATGTGGGTGTCCCTGGGTGGACAGTATCTGTTGGGGGATGTGAGTGTCCCTGGGTGGGCAGTATCTATTGGAGGATGTGGGTGTCCCTGGGTGGACAGTATCTGTTGGGGGATGTGAGTGTCCCTGGGTGGGCAGTATCTATTGGAGGATGTGGGTGTCCCTGGGTGGACAGTATCTGTTGGGGGATGTGAGTGTCCCTGGGTGGGCAGTATCTATTGGAGGATGTGGGTGTCCCTGGGTGGACAGTATCTGTTGGGGGATGTGAGTGTCCCTGGGTGGGCAGTATCTATTGGAGGATGTGGGTGTCCCTGGGTGGACAGTATCTGTTGGGGGATGTGAGTGTCCCTGGGTGGGCAGTATCTATTGGAGGATGTGGGTGTCCCTGGGTGGACAGTATCTGTTGGGGGATGTGAGTGTCCCTGGGTGGGCAGTATCTATTGGAGGATGTGGGTGTCCCTGGGTGGACAGTATCTGTTGGGGGATGTGAGTGTCCCTGGGTGGGCAGTATCTATTGGAGGATGTGGGTGTCCCTGGGTGGACAGTATCTGTTGGGGGATGTGAGTGTCCCTGGGTGGGCAGTATCTATTGGAGGATGTGGGTGTCCCTGGGTGGACAGTATCTGTTGGGGGATGTGAGTGTCCCTGGGTGGGCAGTATCTATTGGAGGATGTGGGTGTCCCTGGGTGGACAGTATCTGTTGGGGGATGTGAGTGTCCCTGGGTGGGCAGTATCTATTGGAGGATGTGGGTGTCCCTGGGTGGACAGTATCTGTTGGGGGATGTGAGTGTCCCTGGGTGGGCAGTATCTATTGGAGGATGTGGGTGTCCCTGGGTGGACAGTATCTGTTGGGGGATGTGAGTGTCCCTGGGTGGGCAGTATCTATTGGAGGATGTGGGTGTCCCTGGGTGGACAGTATCTGTTGGGGGATGTGAGTGTCCCTGGGTGGGCAGTATCTATTGGAGGATGTGGGTGTCCCTGGGTGGACAGTATCTGTTGGGGGATGTGAGTGTCCCTGGGTGGGCAGTATCTATTGGAGGATGTGGGTGTCCCTGGGTGGACAGTATCTGTTGGGGGATGTGAGTGTCCCTGGGTGGGCAGTATCTATTGGAGGATGTGGGTGTCCCTGGGTGGACAGTATCTGTTGGGGGATGTGAGTGTCCCTGGGTGGGCAGTATCTATTGGAGGATGTGGGTGTCCCTGGGTGGACAGTATCTGTTGGGGGATGTGAGTGTCCCTGGGTGGGCAGTATCTATTGGAGGATGTGGGTGTCCCTGGGTGGACAGTATCTGTTGGGGGATGTGAGTGTCCCTGGGTGGGCAGTATCTATTGGAGGATGTGGGTGTCCCTGGGTGGACAGTATCTGTTGGGGGATGTGAGTGTCCCTGGGTGGGCAGTATCTATTGGAGGATGTGGGTGTCCCTGGGTGGACAGTATCTGTTGGGGGATGTGAGTGTCCCTGGGTGGGCAGTATCTATTGGAGGATGTGGGTGTCCCTGGGTGGACAGTATCTGTTGGGGGATGTGAGTGTCCCTGGGTGGGCAGTATCTATTGGAGGATGTGGGTGTCCCTGGGTGGACAGTATCTGTTGGGGGATGTGAGTGTCCCTGGGTGGGCAGTATCTATTGGAGGATGTGGGTGTCCCTGGGTGGACAGTATCTGTTGGGGGATGTGAGTGTCCCTGGGTGGGCAGTATCTATTGGAGGATGTGGGTGTCCCTGGGTGGACAGTATCTGTTGGGGGATGTGAGTGTCCCTGGGTGGGCAGTATCTATTGGAGGATGTGGGTGTCCCTGGGTGGACAGTATCTGTTGGGGGATGTGAGTGTCCCTGGGTGGGCAGTATCTATTGGAGGATGTGGGTGTCCCTGGGTGGACAGTATCTGTTGGGGGATGTGAGTGTCCCTGGGTGGGCAGTATCTATTGGAGGATGTGGGTGTCCCTGGGTGGACAGTATCTGTTGGGGGATGTGAGTGTCCCTGGGTGGGCAGTATCTATTGGAGGATGTGGGTGTCCCTGGGTGGACAGTATCTGTTGGGGGATGTGAGTGTCCCTGGGTGGGCAGTATCTATTGGAGGATGTGGGTGTCCCTGGGTGGACAGTATCTGTTGGGGGATGTGAGTGTCCCTGGGTGGGCAGTATCTATTGGAGGATGTGGGTGTCCCTGGGTGGACAGTATCTGTTGGGGGATGTGAGTGTCCCTGGGTGGGCAGTATCTATTGGAGGATGTGGGTGTCCCTGGGTGGACAGTATCTGTTGGGGGATGTGAGTGTCCCTGGGTGGGCAGTATCTATTGGAGGATGTGGGTGTCCCTGGGTGGACAGTATCTGTTGGGGGATGTGAGTGTCCCTGGGTGGGCAGTATCTATTGGAGGATGTGGGTGTCCCTGGGTGGACAGTATCTGTTGGGGGATGTGAGTGTCCCTGGGTGGGCAGTATCTATTGGAGGATGTGGGTGTCCCTGGGTGGACAGTATCTGTTGGGGGATGTGAGTGTCCCTGGGTGGGCAGTATCTATTGGAGGATGTGGGTGTCCCTGGGTGGACAGTATCTGTTGGGGGATGTGAGTGTCCCTGGGTGGGCAGTATCTATTGGAGGATGTGGGTGTCCCTGGGTGGACAGTATCTGTTGGGGGATGTGAGTGTCCCTGGGTGGGCAGTATCTATTGCCCAGTCTGACCTATCACCCTCACCTTGACCTCTTTCCACCTATCACATTTCCGACGCCCCTCCCCCAAGTCCCTCCTCCCTACCTTTTATCTTAGCCTGCTGGACCAACTTTCCTCATTCCTGAAGAAGGGCTTATGCCAGAAACGTCGATTCTCCTGTTCCCTGGATGCTGCCTGACCTGCTGCGCTTTTCCAGCAACACATTTTCAGCTCTGATCTCCAGCATCTGCAGTCCTCACTTTCTCCTCAAGTATCTATTGGGGGATGTGGGTGTCCCTGGGTAGGCAGTATCTATTGGAGGATGTGTGTGTCCCTGGGTGGGCAGTATCTATTGGGGGATACGAGTGTACCTGGGTGGGCAGTATCTATTGGGGGACATGTGTGTCCCTGGGTGGGCAGTATCTATTGGAGGATGTGTGTGTCCCTGGGTGGGCAGTATCTATTGGGGATTGTGTGTGTCCCTGCCTGGGTAGTATCTATTGGGGTATGTGGGTGTCCCTGCCTGGGCCGTAACTACTGGGGGACGTATGTGTCCCTGGGTGGGCAGTATGTATTTGGGGATGTGGGTGTCCCTGGGTGGGCAGTATCTATTGGGGGATGTATCTATTGAGGGATGTGAGTGTCCCTGGGTGTGCAGTATCTATTGGGGGATGTGAGTGTCCCTGGGTGGGCAGTATCTTTTGGGGGACATGTGTGTCCCTGGGTGGGCAGTATCTATTGGGGGATGTGAGTGCCCCTGGGTGGGCAGCATCTATTGGGGGATCTGAGTTTCCCTGGGTGTGCAGTATTTATTGGGGGATGTGTGTGTCCCTGCCTGGGCAGTATCTGTTGGGGGATGTGAGTGTCCCTGCCTGGGCAGTATCTGTTGGGGGATGTGAGTGTCCCTGGGTGGGCAGTATCTATCCGGGGATGTGGGTGTCCCTGGGTGGGCAGTATCTATTGGAGGATGTGGGTGTCCCTGGGTGGGCAGTATCTATTGGAGGATGTGGGTGTCCCTGGGTGGACAGTATCTGTTGGGGGATGTGAGTGTCCCTGGGTGGGCAGTATCTATTGGGGGATGTGAGTGTTCCTGGGTGGGCAGCATCTATTGGGGGATGTTGGGTGTATCTGCCTGGGCAGCATCTATTGGGGGATGTGGGTGTCCCTGCCTGGGCCGTAACTACTGGGGGACGTATGTGTCCCTGGGTGGGCAGTATTGGGTTTAGTGTGTTTCCGGCTGGGCAGCATTTATGTCCTGTCCCTTGTTCCCTCTTGACAAGGTGAGCTGCCTTCTTAAACCGCTGCAGTCCACAATACCCTGAGGGGGGTGGAATTTTGGATTTCATTGCAGTATTAGAAAATGCCATTTTGGTGGAAATGGACTGGAGCTCTTGTGAGCAATGTCAAACTGCACGGTATTTTCCGCAAGATCTGCATGGACCCTTTTACTTGAAGGCAATGAATGAATAAAATACTGTTTTGCAAAATAAACCCTTGCCCCGTCGCTGAAGTAAATAACTGAAAGGATTTGTAAAGAAGGTAATTAGAGATCAGAAGGTCTTATAAGCAAAATAGACACCTAATGCTGTATTCAACTGTATTGTAATATTTCATTAATACTTCTTCCCCATCCATAACATCTCTGTTTTTGTTTGTCTTTGTCTGCTGCCTGTGTAGGGATTTAAGAAGGACTAAAGTTTGAGTTATAAGTTGGAATTTATGTTTTGTTTGCCCATGGTTAGAACTGATTTATTTGTAATGAACAGTAGTTTCTTTTTAAGTTATAAAAACCTGACTGGTGTATTCTACTAACCTGAGTTTGTAAGGCGGGAGGCAGGAAATTTGGGGATTTTGAGTAATTTGATTAAATCTTCAACTTTTGAGAGGACCACGAGAACAATGGGGCTTGAGTATCGGGTACTTTCCTAAATGGTTAAGACACAGCCAACAACTGAATAACGAGCTTTCACTCTCCTCTCTGACACCTGAGACGGTCGCTACAGTGATACAATAAAAGCTGGCTCCTATTAGTCCCTATCATACTGTTTCAAACCAAGGTGTGCATAGAGCCAGCACTCAGCCTCCTGGGGATCCACCTCCACTCCAAAAGCAAGTCAAGGCTCTCATGTTACTGCATTAGCAATCCAGAGCCCTGGGTCGTCAGTCCACACATTCTGAATTTAATCTCACAGTTTAATTCAGTTAACAAGATATGGAAGTAAAAAGCTGGTATGAGTAACTGTGACCCACATGAAGCTGTTAGACTGTAACAAAAATACAACTTGGTTCATTAATGACCTTGAGAGAAGGAAGCTCACTATTCTAAACACAACTTGTTTCAGCCTCACACCATGCCCTCGAAAATAGCCCAGTCAGCATTCATTTACATTAAATCATGACTGGATTGAGGAGATGGCCATTATTGGGTGTGTCAGGACGGACTGTAACTTGCAACTTGGTCAGTGATGGCCACATTTCAAGAATGAAGAAGAATGTAATGATCCAAACTGAGTCCTGATACTCACTGGTGTTGATGAGGAACTGATTGGAAACGCCTGGGTGATCCACATCGTGAATTGCAGCAGCAAACAATGCAGCGAGTGTCTCTAGATCGGTAAAGACGGCCTGAAATAAAAGGTGCAGTCAAGGGAAAGTGATGACCACACTCCTATCTATCATCCAGCCTCAATCAAACCAGAGAGAAACTCTCTCCTCAGTCAACAGGACTCAGCTCAGCAAAGTCAACAAACAGTCTCAATGATGGTCTGTTCTGGAGCCCAGGCCTACAGGCTGCAGGTGGCTTGTAGCAAGAATTATACCTTCCCTGGAATTAGTACGGAATGCGTTGTTTCCCAACTACCCTCAAAGAGATACACTGAGCAAAACTGAGGGTGAAATACACTCACATCGAGGGCTGGGGTAGACAGCAGTACATGTGTGGACTGAGTAACATCAGCTGCATGCAAACTGTTGTGGTACGCGACATCAGCATGGTAATGATCCTCCAGTGTCATTATGTATGTGAGGAAAGTGTCAACTGGAATCCTGAAGGTCTTCATCAAGTCTCTCTCCTGAAATAAACACAGTGAGTGACCATTACCCTGAGTAAACTGGCCTTGCATATTGCAAAAGAGACCTGGTTTTTGTCTCTTATTCATCAGTACAGTTTTGCAAGAATACCAAACCTCAAAGGGAGTAATAATTTATACAGCACAGGAGGACAGTACAGATTAGTTGGTAAGTCAGGACTCTGACTGGTGGAGAGCAGCACTGAGGAACACTGGGTGCGCGTGAAGCTGCAGGGCCCCGTTCTTTGCAAACAGAACAAATACAAGAACCAATGGACGGCCTGTACAGATAGAATGATCCGACAACGTCTGTTAGGCAAGTTCACCTCCTACCTGGAAAATAGCGTACATGATGCAGCTGAGCGGCCGGTTGTTCGAGAACTCGGAAATTCGGAAAATGTTAAGGCCCCATATGTTCAAGTCATCCAATTCCTAGAAGAACAGGATATCTCTGTAAACATAGCACAAAACGACCGGAATATTGGAATATTACTGTTTGATTCTTCAAAACATTTCACAGGATATTCTTAACCATTATTCCATTCATTCCACCTCAAGTTGCTGACTCTCTCTGGGGTTCAGTTCCCCCTCTCCTGAAGTTGCTGACTCTCCCCAGGGTACAGTTCCCCCTCTCCTGAAGGTGCTGACTCTCCCCAGGGTACAGTTCCCCCTCTCCAGAAGGTGCTCACTCTCCCGAGGGTACAGTTTCCCCTCCCCTGAAGGTGCTGAGTCTCCCCAGGGTATAATGCCCCCTCTCCTGAAGGTGCGGACTCTGACTGGGGTACAGTTTCCCCTCTCCTGAAGGTGCTGAGTCTCCCCAGGGTACAGTTCCCCCTCTCCTGGAGGTGCTGATTCTCCCCAGGGTACAGTTCCCCCTCTCCTGAAGGTGCTGAGTCTGATTGGGGTACAGCTCCCCCTCTCCTGAAGGTGCTGACTCTCCCTGGGGTACAGTTCCCCCCCTCCTGAAGGTGCTGACTCTCCCCAGGGTACAGTTCCCCCTCTTCTGAAGGTGCTGACTCTCCCCAGGGTACAGTTCCCCCTCTCCTGAAGGTGCTGACTCTCCCAGGGGTACAGTTCCCCCCCTCCTGAAGGTGCTGACTCCGGCCGGTGGTACAGTTCCCCCTCTCCTGAAGGGGCTGACTCTCCCCAGGGTACAGTACCCCCTCTCCTGAAGGTGCTGACTCTCCCCAGGGTACAGTTCCCCCTCTCCTGAAGGTGCTAACTCTCCCCCGGGTATTGTTCTCCCTCTCCTGAAGGTGCTGACGCTACTCGGGGTACAGCTTCCCCTCTCCTGAAGGTACTCACTCTCCCTGGGGTACAGTTCGCCCTCTCCTGAAGGTGCTGACTCCGACTGGGATACAGTTCCCCCTCACTTGAAGATGCTGACTCTCCCCAGGGTACAGTTCCCCCTCTCCTGAAGGTGCTGACTCCGACTGGGGTACAGTTCCCCCTCTCCTGAAGGTACTGACTATCCCTGGGGTACAGTTCCCGCTATCCTGAAGGTGCTGAGTCTCCCCAGGGTACAGTTCCCCCTCTCCAGAAGGTGCTGACTATCCCCAGGGTACAGTGCCCCCTCTCCTGAAGGTGCTGACTCTCCCCAGGGTACAGTTCCCCCTCTCCTGAAGGTGCTGACTCTCCCCAGGGTACAGTTCCCCCTCTCCTGAAGGTGCTGTCTCTCCCCAGGGTACAGTTCTCCCTCTCCTGAAGGTACTGAATCTCCCTGGGGTACAGTTCCCCCTCTGCTGAAGGTGCTGACTCTCCCCAGGGTACAGATTCTCACCTCCTGAAGGTGCTGACTATTCCCATGTTACTGTTCCCCCTCTCCTGAAGGTGCTGACTCTCCCCAGGGTACAGATTCTCTCCTCCTGAAGGTGCTGACTATCCCCATGTTACAGTTCCCCCTCTCCTGAAGATGCTAAATCTCCCCAGGGTGCAGTTCCCCCTTTCCTGAAGGTGATGACTCTCCCCAGGTTACAGTCCCCTCTCTCCTGAAGGCACTGACTCTCCCTGGGGTACAGTTTCCCATCTCCTGAAGGTGCTGAGTCTCCCCAGG
>NW_025212978.1:0-3701 GCF_004010195.1 Chiloscyllium plagiosum
GAGAATAGGCAAGTTTGATAAAAGGAGGACTGTAATTTGTTTTGCTTACAGTCAGTCCACTAAAATTTAATCTGCGTTAAATTGAATCTTCTTAATTTATTGTTTACAACTTGCATAACCAAAGATACAAAAACAGTTTTTTTATAAAAATTGAAACAGAAAACTTGTTAAATAAAACAAGTATGGACGGTCGGGTAATGAGTAGTTGCTGCATGATGTGGGAGATGGTGGACCCGATTGTAGCTCACAGTGATCATGTCTACAGCAAATGAAGTTTGCTGGAAGAATTCCTGCTCAGAGTCGATGAGCTGGAATCGGAGCTCCAAAGTTTGTGACATATCGGAGAGAGGGTGTTTTACCTCGATGCTGTTTTCCAGGAGAAAGTCACGCTCTTTAGATCAGCTAACTCAAATTCAACCAGTATTCAGAGAGATGCGGGTGTGGCTTTAAACAAGGAGAAAGTGAGGACTCCAGATACTGGAGACCAGAGTTGAAACATGTGGTGCTGGAAAAACACAGCAGGCCAGGTAGTATCCGAGGAGCTGGAGAATCGAAGTTTCAGGCATAAGTCCTGAAGCAGACGTCGGATACTACCTGGCCCGCTGTTTTTTCCAGCACCACATTTTTCAACTCTGGTCTCCAGCATCTGCAGTCCTCACTTTCTCCTAGTTGAACATAACCTACTGCGAATCTTCTTGCAAGGGTGGCTTTAAATAAGTCAGGGAGATGGTCTCTGGAGGTAGAGTTTAAGTACCCTCAGCCCCTGTCTCTGTCTAATAGATTCAATAGATTTGATCCCTGTGTGGGTGGAAATGGGGTCTGCCGGGAGTATGAGCCAGTTGGCCGCAGCACCGAATTTGGCAAACCATTCGAGGGGAAAAGAAGACAAATACTGTTGTCATTGGAAAGATTATAGTTAGAGGCATAGACGCTATTCTCTGTGATCAGGAACGACAGTCCTGGAGGATGTGCTGCTGGCCTGGTGCTCGGGTTTGGGATATCTCATCTGGGCTGCAGATGAATGTGGAGTGCGAGGACAAATATCTATTGGTCGTGGTCAATGTACGCAACAACGATATCGAGAAATCTTGGACAGAGTTTTTGCTAAGTGATATGAACAGCCAAGTTCTAAATTAGAAAGCAGAACCAAAAAGGTAATGATCTCTGTTTTGCTAATTTAGCCAGGGGTGAATTGGCACATTATGGATTAGTGGTGCTGGAAGAGCACAGCAGTTCAGGCAGCATCCGTTAATTCGCACAGTGTAAACAAAGGTTTTGGAGGTAGATGCGTGGTTGAAAGAATGGTATGGAATAAATGAGTTTGAATTCATTGGAAATTGTCACCAGTACTGGGGAAGAAGGGAGCAATTCCGATCGAATGGTCTTCACCTGGATCGTGCTTGGATGAGAGTATTAGGGAATGACACAACTAGGATTGGAGGCAAGGCATTGTACTAAATGTGGTGGAGCTGGTATCAGTTACAGGGTACATTAGAAAACATGAATTAAAGAAGGAGGCAATAGAGTAGAACTCAGGGGTGGCTATTAAAATCTTCAGGACATACGCATATGGAACAGAGCTAACAGTCAAATTTCAAGCACGCTGGACAAACGTAAGGCAATGAGAAGAGGAATAGTAAATACCGGACTGAAGGTGTTTTATCCGAATGCATGCCATATAAGGAATAATGTAAATGTTGTTATAGGGCAGTTTCGAAATTGTCAGGTGTAACCTGGAGGGTATCATGGAGACGTAGCTGCAAGGGGATCAGGATTGGTAGCTGAATATCCAAGGATATACGTTTTATCGAAAAAAAAGTCAAGTGGGCAAAAGTTATGGGGTTGCCATGTCAGTAAGAAATGAAATTAAATCAATCGTAAGAAACGGAGTAGGGTCAGTGGATAACTGTGGCCCACATGTGCAACATGCCCTCCCCTCACCTGACAAGAACGGAGGAGTTTAAAACAGAAGTTATTGAGCCTGAGGACGGGCTCAACCAGGCTGAGGAGGATGGTGGTGGTTATGTGCGATCCAGCCCGTTGCTCCAGGACGAAGCAGGGAGCCCTGAGATCATCCTGTTGGGGATAGATGTGGAAAGCGAGTGCACGTTCACGGGAAAGAGAAGGGGATGGAGCTTGCAAAATGGTAATTCTGAAACTGGTGTAAACTGTCAGCGAAATTACGGATGTACGTGGACAGGGACTGGACAGTGGAGAAAAGACTGAGTCAAGGCAAGAAGTGTTGAGTTGTATAACGGAGGCGCAGCTGAAGCAATGGGTCTGTCCGGCTTTTTTTTTTGGAGGATATGGAAGCGAGCTGCACTTTCAGAGGATCATCTGCTTGGGGGCTGACGGCTGAGAGGGGCGATGACCAGATGAAATGTAGTCAGTTATCGTAGTTGAGACAATGCCCTCATGTTCCATGGCTGGGTCATGCTCCAGTGGAAGATAGGTGGATGTATCTGAGAGTTGGCGCTCAGTCTCTGAAATGTAGGGTCTCGTACACCCGACTACAACAGTACCATCCTTATCGGCACATGCTTAATTTCAAAGTCAAGCTTGAAACTCAGCACGGAGAGAGTAACCTTTTCGGGTGGATGGAGGTTGGTTTGATTGCGGGTGATGCAAAAAAACGGAGGCAACCATTGTCCTCAATGAAATGATCGAGAGCAGGTAAAGTGGCAGAGGAAGGACTTCAGGTGGAAGGAAAGTTTTCGAACTGGTCAGTGGGAAGGGGAGAGTATTCTTGTCCAAAGGAATGGGCACTGTGGCGAACACGCAGAAGAAGATTTCAATTCCATGTCAAGTCCAAAATTCAGTATTTTTGGGTTGCACAGGGACAAAGCGGATACTTCGCCAGGTCTAGAATTTTCAGCATCAGAGAGTGATAGGTCAGGACATATCGAGCAAACATGAGAGGATTGGGAGAGGGGATAACGTCAGATGGCATGGGTGGGGAAGGGAGCAATGTTCCAGAGGAACATGGGCATCTCTGAGTTGTTGCATCTTGTGGGCCTTGATGCCTGGAAGGAAAATGAAAAGTTTATTATTAGCACAGCGAAAGAGCAAGAGAAGGAAACAGAATTGTGGAGTGGTGCAGCTTTGAGGCAATGTAATGCGACACTGACGGAGAGAGAAAATGTTGAGATCATGGCATTGACATCACATGATCAGTCGACAGAAAATAACTCATTGAAAATAATCGGGATTGTAATCGTATTGTAATGCCCTAAAGTAACTGGGGTAACACTCAACCAACAAGATCTTAAATTTCCGAGACTTCAGACAAAACTGTGAAAACATAATTATATGTTGATATTTTAAAAAAGGATAATGTTATCGATGGATTCTGGAAGGCATTCTCAGAGTTTATTTGTCACTCCCAACAGCTCTGGGGAATCTGAAAGCGAGCTGCCTTCTTCAACCATCTGTGTTTAAGTGGTGCGAATGCACACACAGATATAATGGGATTCCAAGCTAACAAACGATTTTGAAAGAACAACATATTAGTCCCAAGTCAGAATCGAATGTTACTTGGAAGACAACTTACAGGGGTTGGAGTTCCGATTGTTTACTGAGAAAATTACCAGGTCAGAATTTGCTCCGATTCCCATTGAACACAGTTTTCTCAGGGTCATTGATACAAGATGAGTCAAATACTACTTGATTGCAAAGGAAATGACTCTGATCCCATCTGAACT
>NW_025212978.1:3771-10374 GCF_004010195.1 Chiloscyllium plagiosum
TCGATGGATTCTGGAAGGCATTCTCAGAGTTTATTTGTCACTCCCAACAGCTCTGGGGAACCTGAAAGCGAGCTGCCTTCTTCAACCATCTGTGTTTAAGTGGTGCGAATGCACACACAGATATAATGGGATTCCAAGCTAACAAACGATTTTGAAAGAACAACATATTAGTCCCAAGTCAGAATCGAATGTTACTTGGAAGACAACTTACAGGGGTTGGAGTTCCGATTGTTTACTGAGAAAATTACCAGGTCAGAATTTGCTCCGATTCCCATTGAACACAGTTTTCTCAGGGTCATTGATACAAGATGAGTCAAATACTATTTGGTTGCAAAGGAAATGACTCTGATCTCATCTGAACTAACCTTGGAACATCAGTTACAGTAATAAAAAGCAAAAGGGCAGTAGACAACTTGCTTGAACGCTGAGCTCGCTCTGCTCAAAATGTTAATGGAAAACTGGTTCATGGACTTCTGATTCTGAGGAGATATTTGTCCTATTTGTGATGAGGCTCATTGGTTAGGCGTTGTAACAGAGAGATAGAAAGCTCCACTCTGCTCCATGAGAAACAAAACCAAACTGTTCAAGGTGCATCGGAGAGTGACAGATACACACTATTGTCTGTTTCCTACTGGACATTGACCATCTCAACCACATCATGCACTGATCACCAATAACAACAGATAAGTCAGCAGATTGTGTCATCCAATTTGGAAAACAGAAAGGAAATGGATGGCCAGGGTAATTGGGAGTAACTGGGGAACTGGCGTAAATTGCAGTAGCAGTGGCAGTGGCAGCAGAACAGTTCGTTTGTTGAAGAGTGTATCGCAGCAGAAGGGATAGTGCAAGGGTAGAAGGAATGAAAGGAAACAGAACGAAGTACGAAGACGAGTGGTGGATGAATTCTTAGTCACAGTATTAAGCTTGTTTTGGAGAAGTGAAGTTGGGCGTTAAAACATCACTGTTCAGGAAAATCATGTTCGGATTTCTGTTGAAAAGTAGGAAATGATTTTTTGCACATTTTTTTCACGAATTGATTCTTGATCGGTTTGCACATTCCCTGCATTTATGTATCTCTATCAAGTGCAGAGGATATGATTTCTTTTCTCCCTGAGTGTGGCATTTCGACATTTTTTAGCTTTCCTTATTTCAGGACGAGAAACAATGGGCATTTGTTCTAACAATTTGCTTGCAGTTCAAGGTAGAGATGAGAATATAACCTACTCTCCTGATATGGGTCCTCAATGTGGAATTTAATTGAATCTTTATCCACATCACACATGCTCTGACAAACCATGAATGAGTCTGTGCCCATCCTGCAGAGGAAAACAATTCTTCAGCTCTGAATATTGCAGTGAATGTTACAAAGGATACTCCAGTGTCACATGAAATACAATTTTTTACAGTGAAAGATGCCAATCCCCAGACCATCGTAAATCATTTACAAGCTTTGTGAGTAAAACATGCAGATACGTAGAGTGTAAAACATCGATTCAGCTTCCGTGTTCATCTTTGCATTTCCGTGTTGAAAATGCTATTTGTGTCTCCCAAATGATAGGACGTAACTACATCACTGACGACATTTAACACTGATAAATGTGAGATGTTTCACGTCAGAACGAAAAAGACAAGGGAGTACTCACACCATGAAATGGGGGGGGGGGGGGGGGTTAAATTTGTTCAGGCTCCAGGAGTACAAAATCATAAGTGTATGGAGAGGATGAACACACAACAGCTGCTCCCCTTCGTCAAAGGGTCAAAAACAAATGAACACAGATTTCAAGAGAAAGGCAAGAGGCTGCGAGAGCATTTGTGGAATCGGTTTGGCACTCAGAGAGTGGTATGCTTCTGGAATGCGTTTTCTGGGAGGGCGATGAACCTGACAAACTTTTAAAAATGCTGGATATGTATTTGGTGGTGCAGACTCGATAGGCCACTTTTACATTGTACAAACAGTGTTCTGTTATATACTCTGATATATGTTGAAGCAATAGCCAATGGTGCTTGCTTTTTTGTGCCTTTGACTGTACTAAGTGGCTATATTGCAAATTAGCGACCTCTCATGGACTATCAAATCTTACTCAATCTGGGGCAGCCTAGCCACCTGTGAGATCACCCAGGATAATTCACATGCTCAGTGCAAATATTGTCCAACAATAAGATCAACATTATTCCAGCTGTTTGCAACCATGACTATAATTTCAGCAATAACATGGAAGCGGTCTTTCCTTCGTTATAATAGACTTTCAGCTGTGACCGTGTTACTTCTCTGAAGCGTAATAAACTACTTCCCAGGTAATTGCTTGGACAAAGAGCAAGTTCTCCAGTGTTTTCCTGTCAGGTAGTCATCACAGCCTTCACCCACCCCACTCAACTCCACTCCACCCAGCCTCCAAGGCCTAATGAATTTATAAATTGATCCCTTGATGCAGTTCTATGTTCCTGTGACTTCAGCAAGTGCATCCAAATAGAATGTTGGTATTTAAGACAGACCGCATTGAGAATACAGGAAAACACCAGTGTCCCAATTAAATCCAAATCCATTCTTCAGCACCATTTCACAATGCTCAAGTACTGTAGATGGCTTTGTCCCTATTCCAAAATAACCATTTAGGTTTAGCTGATGAGCCGAAAACAAAAATATTTCTGTAGTTTGGTCAGGCAGTAAGTTTATCAAACACGAGAGAATCCAAAAGCTTTCCTTGAATCAGTGGTATAATCAATATCCAACGACAAATATCCTTAATGTAACTATTCACCCAACATTTAACTGGACGAGCCAAGTAAAACTCAGCATTTCCGATGCCGATAATTCTGTGGTGAGTCACTCATCTCTTAAAGCTCTCCAATTTCTATCTATTATCTGGATGGCACCTGGCAGGGAGTGTGATGGAAGACCTCCTGGTCCCTGGATGAGAGCGGATGCAACAACTGCTGTCGAGGAGAAAGCAGTGGCTTATTTAACGTGCATCACCAGTAATCATGCCTCCCTGCATCACTGACACCAAAGATGCACTGCTGGGACTTTGTCCCAACAACACTGTGGATTACCAAGACCTGCTGGACTGGGACTTCTCAAGGGTAATTAATGCTGGTCTTGTTCCCTTACAATCCCAATTGAATTCAAAAGAAAACACAATTTTCTTATACTCGTAGAACAATGCAGATATATTTAATGGACTGATGAGCTTATCACTGCCTCTGCAGTTGTGCCATACATTTTCAGAAACCTTTTCGTACATAGGTTGAAACTCAATACCAACTGACAGCTCAGATCACAAATATTACAAGATAACAGAACACTTAAGAAGCAGCTGACTAAACACTTAAAATGTCAGGACATATCCGGCTATAGATCCAAACTAAAGGGGATAAATGAGGTTTTTTGGTTTCTGCCTGGAATAGAATTGTTGGGCTGAAGGGATTGTTTGCATGCTATGTGACTCTGTGACATTAGGCTTTGAAAACATAAGATGTCGTCTCACTATTTGCATCGCTGTGCGCATCACACAGTGAAGAATACAATCCCATGGTCGCATCCTAACCTGAATCTACACCATTGCCCTGTCACTGTCGTTTGTTCAGACTCTTGTGCCTCTCTTTGAAATATATTTGTTCCTGTCCCTGCACCACGAGGAAAACTGGGGTTCACCACCATATTCTGAATGGAAATTAGACACGGGCATTAAATGCTGGTCTTGCTAACCGAATTTACTTCACAAGAATAACTTAAAGGAATCTGCATTTTAAAGATATCCATTCGGCACCATCTTATTCCTAACGCCGTTTTAATGAGGCTTTCACTTTTTACTGAGTCTCTGATCTTTCTGTAAAACTATGAAGCTTCCAGAAGTGCTTTCCAAGTTGTGCTCATAATTCAGCAAGGCAGCGTCTTTGTGGCCATGAGAATGCATTCGATATTTTTCAGTACCTATGGAAAACAGAAAAGAAGATACTAGATTAGATTAGATTAGATTAGATTACATACAGTGTGGAAACAGGCCCTTCGGCCCAACAAGTCCACACCGCCCCGCCGAAGCGCAACCCACCCATACCCCTACCCCTACATCTACCCCTTACCTAACACAACGGGCAATTTAGCCTGGCCAATTCACCTGACCTGCACATCTTTGGACTGTGGGAGGAAACCGGAGCACCCGGAGGAAACCCACGCAGACACGGGGAGAACGTGCAAACTCCACACAGTCAGTCGCCTGAGGCGGGAATTGAACCCGGGTCTCTGGCGCTGTGAGGCAGCAGTGCTAACCACTGGGCCACCGTGCCGCCCACATAACCACTGGGCCACCGTGCTGCCCACATACTAATATCAGGAGAAAGTTCTTGGCTAACCTGAACCCACTCTGCCATGCGGGAAGATCATGGATGATCTGACTGTGGCCTCAAAGACACATTCCAGGTAGAGATGTGGGAAAGACTGTGGGTTTGTAGAAAACGTACGTCGGGTGTCTGTTCTGTAGGTTTGCAGTGATCTGCTCGGACGAGGAGACACACCACTCCCAAGCATCCCAGAAGTCCACCTATTTAGAACACCATGTGTTTCACCCCTTTCATTCATTCCCCATTCCTCCTTTCTATACAACCTCGTCAAAAATTCAATAAGACAGAGTCCCCCTTGCCCTCACTTGCTTCACAATCTGTGTCCGCATCTAATGCATCATCCTTAAACACTTCCGCCACCTCCAACTAGAACTACCACAAAAACATCTTGCCATTCCAACCACTTTCCACCTTCTGCAAGGACCGTTCCTTCAGACAACTCTTGGTTTCCGCCACTCTTCCCACTAAACGCCCGGAACAGCCATGTACCTAGTCCAGCAGGCGAAGACAATGCAACCCCTGCCAGTTCAGCACCCCCTTCCACCCATCAAAGGCACGAAACAGTCCTTCCTCGTGAGACAGAGGTTCACTATTCTTTCTTCAAACCTCGGAATATATTGAGGACTGCTGATGATGGAGATCAGAGTCGAGAGTGTGGTGCTGGAAAGCACAATACGTCAGGCGGTATCCGCAGAACACTATAATTGCCAATTTGGCCATGTACCCTTCATCAGGAATTATTCCTGATGAAGGGCTTATGCCCAAAACGTCATTTTCCTAGCGCCTCGGACCAGCCTGTGCTGCTGCACTTTTTCAGCAACACTCTCTCTACTCTGCACAAAACTACGTTACTGCATTAGATGGTCACGATATCTTGTTATCTACATTGGGGAATCTAAATTTTAACAAAGTGAATGTTTCTACAGGCAACTCTACAATGAGTTCTCCAACATCAAAGAAACCCTTCAAATCCTGCGACTATCTTCCCAGACCGTCGCCTTCTACGACTCATCCCTGCCACTGTCTGAATTCATTCCTTCCCTTGACCAACTCAGTCACACACTGGAACTTTCTTCAACTATCCCCATTTCACCAACCTGCCCCTGACTCGCGCTTTATCTGCAGCTCCCCCTGCCACCCCACCACCCAAGTCCTGAAGAAGAATCCAAACTGACGTCTGGGTAAAAATGCTACTTGGGCCTGCCAACTGAATTTATTTTGGTACCTAGTGTCAATTTGGGCATTTGCCAACTGCTTACGCACAGACATTACTTTTTCTGTTTCATACACTGAAAGGAGGTGTACTTCTTCACAGGATGTCACAACGCTTTCCCTCATTTTACAAATTTGCCACTTTGACACACGATTTCATGACAATTGACTTATGTCCACTACATATTGTCCTTCTGTACGTTTTCAACGTTAAAATTCTTCCATAATGCAGTCAGAATGTTTTGCCTAAAATGTTACCACATTCCAATGGAATTAACAATGTAATATTTTAAAAACATTTTCAAACCCATTTCCCAGTTTCCAAACTGCAGTTTCAGAAATTAATGTTTAATTTGTAAAAGCATGGTCAACACACTTCAATTTCGATCTAACTGGTCAATTTCCATTTTTCTATGAAATGCACACGTTAATTAAGGACTGGATATCTGACCGTAACATTTGACTTCGATTACACCTGGCAATGAAACAACACGAATTGTGACTGGGAACAGCCCATCTGGTTTCCAGACCTGCTCTGGCAGACAACAGGATTTGATTGTGATCTTATCTCCACATACCTGTCTTATTTGCAATACGCCGAGCAGACCTCCATTCACCAAAACCCCTGGCTCCCACTACCCTTACCATTAACGATGACTAGAAACCAAAAGAAAAGCGGATGGGACAATATAGAAAGGTAAGAATTAAGAGTGGCAGGAAGCAATTCAACCCTTGCTGTCCACTGCACCATTTAATATATGATCATGGCTAATTTGTCCCGAAAGCCATTTATGCTGCTTTTCATCAGAAGCATACTTATTTCTTTCTTTAATCTGTGGTGTGATTTCGACTCCACGACACTTTGGGAAGTGCGTTCCATAGATTCACTCACCTCTGAAAAAAATAGTTTCTCCGCAAATCAGTTTTGAATATTCCTTCTGTCACTCGATATCTATGACAGCACGTTCGAGATGGTCCAAATCATCTTTCCAAAGTTCACCTTATCATTCTCCTTTTCCATTGTATATAAGTTAATCAGATACACCCCTCCCC
>NW_025212978.1:11872-16106 GCF_004010195.1 Chiloscyllium plagiosum
AACCACCTCGCTGCCTAATAATTATATACTTATCAAGGACCCATAACAATTACGGTATTAATCTCTCTCCTATCGACAACTATCTTTGTTATCCTATACTCTACATCCATGCAACAAATCGAAGGTCTGTAGAAAACAGCCAATAGAGTGACCTCTCCTTTTCTGTTTCAAATCACAGCCCAAGTACGTACGTGGCTGAGTCCTCGAACGTTCTCTGAGCTGCTGCAATACGATCCTGGATTAACAATGTCATGACGTCCACCTCTTTTGACATCATCTCTGCTCCTGCTGAAGTATCTAAATCTTGTAATCTGCAGCAATCTGCATTCCTGTCCCTTTCCAGACATGTCTCTGAAATGGTGAGGTACCAACTCATGCTGCAATTCTACCCATCTTATTTCGGATGTTCCTGGCATTGAAATACATAAACTTCATTCCAACATCCTGTTTTCTGGTGCCTTATTGAGACCACGTAAACCATACTGTGATCTCACTCCCCTCAATATCCTGTACACTGAACTACAATTCAAGTTCCCAACCCACTGCTGAACTAGCTTAAACAACTCCACCCTCGAAGAACATTCACAAATCTCTCCCTCGGACTCTGAAACATACAGCTGTAACTCCTGATCAGTCAATGCAATATCAATAAAACATTGTGAGAACCTTTATCGATCCATAGTTCAGCTTAAGACCATACTGCTGGAGAGATCCCATCTTCACCTGAAAGAGCTCCATTTAACCAAGAACACAAAACACTCTCTCCTGCACCATCCCTGCAACCACGTTTTCAATTCCTTTCCCTCCCTGTTCATCGCTTCACTAGCACGTGACACAGGCAACAAATCAGAAGTAACAACTCTGTATGTTCTTGCTCGCAGCTTCCACACTAGGTCTCTGAATTCTGACTTAGATCTTCAGTTTCTTCATCCCTGTGTCGTTAGTGCCTTTGTGGATCATGAGTTGTGGTTGCTTCCCCTCCCCGTCAATGATCCAGAAAACACAATAAGAGGCATCACTCATTCTGGCACCTGGGAGGCAACACAATAACCGCGAGTCTCTATTTCATCCCACAAAGCCTCCTATCTGCACCACTAACTTTGACATTCTCAATGAATAAAGCTCTGCTCCTCTTCCCATTCCCCTTTGATTACTAGGGACAGAATCTGCGACAGAAACAATTTCTTACAACTGTTAAGTTGTCACCTTCCCACCTGCAACAGTATCCAAATCGGCATTCTTGTTGAGCACAACAACCACAGAGATCACTGCACTGCCAACTGGTTCCATTTCCTACTCCAGATGGTAACCCATCTTCGTTCTTAACGTGACCGTGGAGTAAATTCCACTCTGTAACTCTTCTTAATAACCCCTCCGCCTCACCAATGATCCGACGTTCATCGAGCTCCATCTCCAGTTCCCGAACACCGTTATCGAGGATCTGGAGTCGGGTGCAATTCCCATAAATGAAGCCAGCAGGGACACGAGAGATGACACTTACCTCCCACTTACCTACCAAAAAATAAGATCGGAAGCCTGGAAAATCACTGAACATTGCAACATGTGCAGAACAATATGCTCGCCAGCCAAACCCCTCAATTCCTGAAGCAGGCTGTGCCATGTACAGCAAACCCGGACATCATTCAGGATTGTGCTGTTAACGTGTCGGGAACATACATGTAGCACCGCTGCCAGGCACATCCACAGTTCAAAGAAGATCTCATTCAGCATCTGAAGCTTGTTGCACACGAATACGTGGAAACCATTCAGCCCATCGAATTTACAGAACAAGAATATTAACACAGGAAAAGAAGGACTGTGCTCTGCACATCGAGCTGTTAAATAGGAACTTGCAGAGCACAACCAGGCTCTTGAAAATGTTCCCTGGGATTAGGACAAGGCGATTCTCCCTTTCGAGGCACATATTCAAAAACAGAGGATAACGTTGATGTTCCAAATTGACAAACCAATGAAGTAGATCCTACACAGGTGACTGCTCCATGATGTTCCTCGTGGCTCCATTGCGTGTGGAGTACTTAATAATTTAACCTGGTTTGCTGGCAGTGAGGAGGGAAGCCAAATGTTTTCTGCCAAATCTCAAGGAGACATCTTTCATCTCCGAGCAATCAGAAACATGTTCGTCAAGGAGGTCAGAAGCTGCTGGGAATAGTTAACACTTTTGCAATGAAGGTATATGGAAGATGTCGGGATTGTGGATAAATGACGCTCAGTGCAGTGTCACGCTTCAATTGCGCTGTATTAACATGCAGAGAGTTTATTCAAAGCCTGGACTTCCTCATAGCTCAATTGACATGGGGGATGGGTGTGGGATGGGGGAACACGTTCCCAGGCACATAACCTATCCCGTGTCATGTAATTCAACTGGAAATAAATACGCCATGGAAATTTTCACTGTATCAGTGTCTGTTTATAAAATAATGAGTGATGTTTTCATCACACTCAAGGTTCAGTACAATCACCTCTTATTCTCTCACAGCGCTACTGAAGGTATATGGCAGCTGTCGGTATATGGCAGCTGTCGGGATTGTGGATAAATGACGCTCAGTGCAGTGTCACGCTTCAATTGCGCTGTATTAACATGCAGAGTGTTTATTCAAAGCCTGGACTTCCTCATAGCTCAATTGACATGGGGGATGGGTGTGGGATGGGGGAACACGTTTCCAGGCACATAACCTATCCCGTGTCATGTAATTCAACTGGAAATAAATACGCCATGGAAATTTTCACTGTATCAGTGTCTGTTTATAAAATAATGAGTGATGTTTTCATCACACTCAAGGTTCAGTACAATCACCTCTTATTCTCTCACAGTGCTACAGAGTAATCTTCACTCACTCCTCACGGTCCAATCACCACAGAGATTAGCTTGGTGAAATTATTTTGCACACTTTCTGTGGCAAGTGAATCATCCCTTATAAAGGAGAAAAAATCTGTTCAAAATACCGAAATACAACATCAACCACACTCTCAGGGTCGATCACAATAATTCTTTTCCCTCACTTCACCGTCTCAGTTGCTTCATTGTGACAACAAAACCCATTCCCCCTCTGTGAAATTCGAGTGACGTGAAATTTAAATGTTCCTTGAATCTGCATTTCAGCGTTAATAAAACCAGCAACAGAGATGGCAATGGAGATAAATATTGCTAGTGGGCAGAATTTAAGTGGGATAGAATACATCTGAAATGAGGAATGGCCGCCTACCTGAACAGTAGTGAGCTGTATGAATGTGAGGTACAGGCAGAGAAAGGGGTTTATCTTTCCTTTTGTTCGTCTCTCACGGGATGTGTGTAGCCCTGTGTCGTCCTCATCAGGCCAACGTGTTTAGCCTATCTTGAACGAAATGCCTGGTTAAGCTGTTCCACAGCATAGTAAAGAGTAAAACACATAGACGTGGGTTTGATGTTATCTGGAAACCTGACCTGGGAAGAATGAACCATTGCACTCTCTCAAGGGCATGAGGCAAGCAAAAGTGCTGATATCAACAACTCTTTGTTGTGCAGCTGTCGATCATGAGTCAATTACTTGGCCACCATGGACTTTCTTTACGCCAGCCAGACTCTGTGTAGGGAGCAATTAAACATCGCTAGTGCAATTATTTTGTAACAGAAGTAAGGTTAGATGGGAGGTGAAACAGATGTTTCCAAATTTAACAAATTTACAAATGATGATCTATTGAGATGTTGCACTGAGGCTAAGAATCAGACTGGGGCGTCATGCTGGTGCTCCTGCTGAGGTGGGGGGTGGGCAGCATATGCAAATCTGCGTAGGAGAAAAAATGCAATGCCATTTGAGAAATTTCTGATTCCTCCTCGCAAACCAATGAGTAATTCTTAAATAGTTAATTGCTAGCTTTAATTTGTAAGGAAAGGAAATTGTGTTTGGAATTGAAAACGTTGACTTCTAACTTCCCAAGTTTACATGTCAGAGGCAGCAATTCTATTCAAGCTGCTTTAATAAACAGATAGAGAGACTTACCAGGAACACCAACCACAGCAAGAATCGGATAGTAAACACCTTGAATAATCCAAATGATATCCTGGATCCGAGATGCTAATGATATCCAAGGCTGAGAAAACCAGTAAATACCCTCGTAAAAATTCCTGTCCATTGTGGTAACATTCCAGTCTGGTATTCTCAGATTCTTCCCCATTGTTGGGACATTACTGTCTATTGTTTTCAGATTCTGATCCATTGTTGGGACATTACAGTCT
>NW_025212978.1:16129-29841 GCF_004010195.1 Chiloscyllium plagiosum
TGTTTTATTATTGATTTTTAAAAGATTCAAAAGTTACAAGTTCTAAATGGCATACGCGAGGGTGACTGAGGGAAGGAAGTTTGAGATGGCAGATAGATTTTGTATAATCACTCAAACTGCCTTGGATATGGGAGTAATACGAGAGGATCGGAAATGGAAACATACAGCTGTAACTCCTGATCAGTCAATGCAATATCAATAAAACATTGTGAGAACCTTTATCGATCCATAATCTGATGGGAAAGTGTTCCTAATACACCATAGGTTTAAAACATTGAAATGACATGAATATGTTAACAGAAGAAAGTACCTGATAAATGCAATTTCAGATTGTTATTCTCGGAGCAGAGAAGGCAAGTTAGAGAATGATGCTCTTGATGTTATCAATTACAATGAACTGTGATGAAATATCATTTACAGGACTTCAATTATAGCATGATCATCGCATCGTGGAAGAGAGAAAAGATAGAAAATTGGGGAAATGTCTGGGAGCGATGGAGCATGATATTGCCCAGTCATCAGTATTGGAACATTACTCTTCATAATCCTTATAATGAATATTTTCATGGACACATCTACAATCATGAACGAGGTCAACCAATAGTAATAAGACCATAAGACATAGGAACATAAATTTGTCCACTCAACCTATTGAGACAACTCTGCCATTCAGTTATTACTGATAGGTTTCTCAAACCATTCTTACACTTTCTCCCCATAACCCTCAATCCGTTGACAATCAAGGACCTATTTATCTCCGTCTTAATTGTACTCAATAACCTGACCTCCACAGACGTCTGTGGCAGTCAATTCCATCGATTCACCACTCTCTGGCTGTAAAAGTTTCTCCTTATCACTGTTCTAAAATTTCTTCCCTTTAGTCAATGGCTGTGCCCTTGGGTTCCCGTCTCTACGTTCAATGGAAACATTTTCTCAACATCCACTATCTCCAGGTCTTTCATTATTCTGTAAGTTTCAACTATATCCCCCCTCATAGCTCTAAACTTCATCGAGTACAGACTCAAAGTCTCAAACGCAACACATATGTTTAGTTTTTCATTCCTTGTGTACCTCCTCTGAACATGCTCTGGGCCAGTATATTCTTCCATAGAAAGCGGGCTCCAAATTCGCGCACAATACTCCAAAAATGATGTGACCAGAACCTTGGAGAAACTTCAGAAGTAAGCTTTTATATTCAAGTCCTCTCAGAATAAATGCCATCATTACATTTACCTTCTGAACTACTGATTCGACCTGCAAATTTCACCTGAGAGGACTACAACTCTGAAGTGTCCTTGCGCTTCAGACTGCTGAATTTTCTCCCCATTTGGAAAATATTCCATGCCTCTTTTCATTCTACGCAGGTGTATGGCTTCACAATTTACCATATTATAATGCATCTGCCACTTATTCGCCCACTCTCCTAAACAGTCTAAATTTTCTGCAGCCTCCCAGCCGCCACAATGTTCCCTCTCCCTCTATCTATCTTTGTATAATCTGCAAAATTATTTAAATTGCCCTTAGTTCCTTCATCTGCATCATTGTTGTATAAAGTGAAATGCTGTGGTCCAAATACCGAGCCTTCTGGAAAACCACTTGTCACTGGTTGCCATCCTGAGAAGGACACTTTTATCACCACTCTGCATTGGGCCAGACAGCCAAGCTTATATCCATGCAAACATGTTGTATTTGACATCATGGGCCCTTACGTCAATAAGTAATCTCCTGTATGGCACAACTTGTCAAAGGCATTTTTGAGTTCCAGGCAGATAGCATCCATTGGTTCTCCTTAGTGTGATCTGCTTGTTACTTCTTCAAAAAATTCTAGCAGATTTGTCAGGCATGACCTCCTCTCGATGAAGGTGTTGTTGGAAAAGCGCAGCAGGTCAGGCAGCATCCAAGGCGCAGGAGAATCGACGTTTCGTGCATAAACCCTTCTTCAGGAATGAGGAACGTTGTGCCAAGCTCGGGGGAGGTGAAATGAGGAAGCTGGATAAATCTGCATTCATCCCTTGTGGTTGGAGGGTTCCTCGGTGGAAGATGAGGCGCTCTTCCTCCAGGCAATACCTGACAACACCCCGCACCAACCCAACCTCAACGCCTGGCACCTTCCCCTGCAACCGCAAGAAATGCAAAACTTGCGACCACACCTTCCCCCCCTCACTTCCCTCCAAGGGTTCCTTCCATATCCGTCACAATTCACCTGCACCTCCACACACATCATTTACTGCATTCGCTGCACCCGATGTGGCCTCCTCTACATTGGGCAGACAGGCAACCTACGTGTGGAACGTTTCAGAGAACACCTCTGGGACACCCGCACCAAACAACCCAACCGCCCCGTGGCTGAATACTTTAACTCACCCTCCCACTCCGCCAAGGACATGCAGGTCATTGGCCTCCTCCGTCGCCAGACTATGGAAACACGACGCCTGGAGGAAGAGCGCCTCATCTTCCGCCTAGGAACCCTCCAACAGCAAGGGATGAATGCAGATTTATCCAGCTTCCTCATTTCCCCTCCCCCCACCTTAGCTCAGTCCCAACCCTCGGACTCAGCACCGCCTTCTTGACCTGCAATCTTCTTCCCGATCTCTCCGCCCCCACTCGCTCTCCGGCCTATCACCTTCACCTTAACCTCCTTCCGTCTATCGCATTCCCAACGCCACTTCCCCAAGTCCCTCCTCCTTACCTTTTATCTTAGCCTGCTTGGCACACCTTACTCATTCCTGAAAAAGTGCGTATGCTCGTGACGTCGATTCTTCTGCTCAATTGATGCTGCCTGACCTGCTGCGCTTTTCCAGCAACACATTTTTCAACTCTGATCTCCAGCATCTGCAGTCCTCACTTTCTCCTCCCCTCGATGAAACCATGCTGACTTTGCCCTATTTTACCGTACAGTTCCAAGTATTCAGAAATCTCATTCTCCACAGTGGATTCCGCGATCTTATCCATCACCAAAATAAGGCTAATTGGTCTGCAATTTTCCGTGTTCTACTATACTTTGTTTTGAAACAGTGGTGCTACTTTAGCATTTTGCCAGTCCTGTGGGATCCTTCCTGATTGCAGTGATTTGTGAAAGGTCACCGCTGATGGCTCCACTGTGTCTTCAGCTGTCACCGTTTGAATTCTGGGGTGTAGCCCATCTCGTGCAGACGATGTATTTAGCTTCAGGTCATTCAGTTTTTCAAGCACCATCTCCTTGGAGCCGGCCAGCATTGTCAATTCTTCCCCGTCACTCTTTTGAATCTTTGGAATATTACTCGTGTCTTCCAACGCGAAGACGGATGCCAAGTCATTACTAAGCTCCTTAGCAATTTCTTTGTTCCCCATTACTTTATCTCCTGTGTCATTTTCCAGCAGAATAATGAGCATCTCTGCCTCTCATTTGCACTTTATGTATCGAACTAAATTCTTAGAGTTTTCCTTTCTATTCCTGGCTAGCTTACCCTGCTAAAAATACTCTTCATCCTTATTTCTGATTTTGTTGCCCTTTGTTTGCCTTTGTATGGATCCCAATCATCTGATTTTCCACTGACCTTGGTCACATTCTGTGCTTTCTCTTTCGCTTTTACGCTGTTCCTGACTTCCTTAGGCAACCGTGGTTGCCTCATCCTCCCTATACCATGCTTCTTTTTCGTTGGAATGAATCTCTGCTGTATCTCCTGAATTATCCCAGACCTTCTGCCAAATGCTATTCCACTTTTTTTTTCTCTTGGACCCCTCTCTCATTCAATTGTACCCATATCCTCCCTCATGCCTCTGTCGTTGCCTTTATTCCGCTCTAATAAATTTACCTCTGATTCTATTTTCTTTCCGCTCTAATAAATTTACCTCTGATTCTATTTTCTTTCTCTCAAATTCAATCATGGTATGATCACTGCCGCCTCACGATTCCTTCATCTTAAGTTCCCTTATCAAGTCTACCTCATTGCACATATTAAATGCAGTCCCTGGTGGGCTCCATCACAAACTGCTCCAAAAAGTCACTTTGTAGATATTTCTCATATTTATTTTCTTGCAGACCACTACCAACTTGATTTTCCCTGACCACCTGAGCATTTAAATCCTATATGGTTACAAACTTTGCCTTTGCTTCACAGCTTTTCTATCTCTAGGGTATATTGCGCCCCAGCTCCTGACTACTATTTGGAGGCTTGTTCGTAACCCCAACTATTTCTGTTTTGTAGCTTTTGCGGTTTTTCACTTCTACCCATGACGATCCTGCGCGATCTGACTGTTTTTCTTATTTTGCTATCGATACAATTCCATTTCTTCCGAAAAATGCAGCCCTGCCCCTAATGTCGAGCTGCCCACCTTTTCGATAGGATGAACATCCTTGAACATTCAGCTCCCCATCTTGATAACCTTTCAGCCACGTCTCCGTGATGCCCAGCACATTATACCTTGCAGTTTCGACCTGCGAGATAAACTCATTTGTTGAAACTTTATTGCTGGAACAGCACAGCAGGTCAGGCAGCATCCAGGGAACAGGAGATTCGACGTTTCGGGCACAGGCCCTTCTTCAGGAATGAGCAGAGAGTGTTCAGCAGGAGAAGATAAAAGGTAGGGAGGAGGGACTTGGAGGAGGGGAGTTGGAAATGTGATAGGTGGAAAGAGGTCAAGGTGAGGGTGATAGGTCGGAGTAGGATGGAGGCGGAGAGGTCAACAAGAAGACTGCAGGTCAGGGTGTATTGCCCCAGCTCCTGACTACTATTTGGAGGTTTGTTCGTAACCCCAACTATTTCTGTTTTGTAGCTTTTGCGGTTTTTCAATTCTACCCATGACGATCCTGCGCGATCTGACTGTTTTTCTTATTTTGCTATCGATACAATTCCATTTCTTCCGAAAAATGCAGCCCTGCCCCTAATGTCGAGCTGCCCACCTTTTCGAGAGGATGAACATCCTTGAATATTCAGCTCCCCATCTTGATAACCTTTCAGCCACGTCTCCGTGATGCCCAGCACATCATACCTTGCAGTTTCGACCTGCGAGATAAACTCATTTACCTTATTACTTATACCACGTGCATTCAAGTATCCCATCTTCAGTCCTGTGTTAAGGTTTCCTCTTCTCATTATCGTTCAGTTATCCAGTGTGCTTGAAGTTCACTTGCTGACCATTTCCACAAACTCAGTCCTATTTGTGTCTGTGCAATAGAGTTTAAAAACGTGTTTAATTAGGCACTTCTATTTCTCCTTATAAAATTCCGGTTTATTCCGAACACTCAACCCCATCACTCCTAATCATTTTATAGCCCTGTCTACAGCCTCAGTTTGCGACTCACTTGGAGTGTCGCCCCAGCATTGTTCAAATGAATACTGTCCCATCAGAACAGGTTGCTTCGTCTCCAGTAATATACAGCAAAAAACACAGGGTCGACATAACTTTATGTACTTACCAAATTATGGAAAGTACAGAAATGTAAGGTTGTTAAAATGTACTCATAATATTGAGCTATATGATTTGAAATGTGTATTACAAAATCATGGAAGTTGTGTGCAAACTTTGTCAATCATTATTTGAACAACAGCTGAGATCATTATTTTCCTCTCTGTCAGTGATCACCTCACTGAGACTCTCTGGCCCAGCCTCTCACACAGTGTTTAGGGGTGGTTATTATTTCCTGCTCCTGTTGGCCCAGTCAGTTTTAATTAATCCATCTTCTCCCTGGAACGAATCTATTGGTCTACTGGATTCCGGTTAGCTGTCAGCAATACAGTTCTGTCATACTATTGGAGATAAATGACCTGGGATATCAGTCAGTATCCAACAATACGTGGAATGGAGCGGGTTAATGTGGCAGCTCATTTCCACCTTCTCAAGTGCAGCAAGGGACGGGAAATTAATACTGGTCCAATCACTTTCTAGGAATAAATTAGAATGAAAAATAGTGTCCAACATGCCCATTGCTGGACACTGAGTTTGGGTTTTTTTTGAGCGAAGGCTGGTTGAGTCGAGGCAATACCTTCTTTGTTGTGAACAGCCGGAGAGATATGCTCTTTGAAAAAAATCAGTCAGTCTTTCAGTGGTATCTATTAAATAGCTAGCAGCACACAAACACTGCCATTCGGTAAACACATTACTGAACTGTAGGATAGACAAAAAAAATTGAAAATGTACTCATACCTGACTGTAGAATGTTTAGATACACAGTGAGATTGTTGGAATGAAAAGTATTGCTGTGCATTTTCGCACACAAATGAAACTGATTGTATATTTAGAAAATCCTGGCAACTCTTAATTACTTGTTCTTAGGTACGGTAACGAAAGTCGTCATTTCAAAGCCCCTAACTGTGATTTGGTTAAAATTGTCAGCATGTTGTCTTGAAAGAAAACTGAATAAGTGGGCGAATTTGGTGCTTATTGAGTAATCGAAGGGTCCCTTTTAACAAAGCACGAAGTATCTTCAGTTAAAAATGTGTTGGCTGTTAATGTTCAGAATAATGCTGCAAATATGTACATAAAAAATATATCGCCAGTCATGCGCAAAGACATTGGACCGGGATCAAAATGGCCATCAATGCAGCTGCATAACACTGTTTGGATACTGAAGTTGTTGAGTTGACATACACTGAACATGGTTTATGAGAAATTCAATGTAAGGTGCTATGTTCTGCAGGAATCTTTCCTCTTTATGGTCCCTTCATTCAAAATCGGGTCCAAGGTGGAGAGTTACGCATTTTTGGTGGTAAACCAGAAGTGGTAAACTTGCAAGGCATGCTTGTTTTCAGGCCTTTAATACAGATGTTGAAATATGTTTGGGCCAGCACAAAGCCCTGTACTTGTGCATTGGCCAGTCTGGGCCAAATATGTCTCCGTTGAACCGGTATGTATCGAACTTTCCGTCGAAAGGGATTGTGTGAGCAACAGTCCAGCTCCAGCTTCGAAGCTCTCTGGACTGACTTTAGAGATGAACACGGTTTTGGAGGCAGTAGTGGTGCCCATTTGCTCAGTGTCTGAAATCAGGCTTTTTTCAAAGTTATTTTCCACAGCTTTGCTGACTAGAAGATGGTGTGTTCACTGACCTGAACATGATTCAGCCATTTAGTACAGTTACTGAATTGTGTAGTAGTTAACTTTGTAATCGGGTAATTTAATTATTGATAACTTCATTAAGTTTTAACTGAAAAACAATAATGTTTGGTCTATTTTGTAATGTGTAAGAAATAAAATGACATTAACTCTTCATTGTAGAAGATGTGAAAGTGACCTGCTATATATTCCCCACAGGCAAATCCCGTCCGACATTGTAAGACAGGATTCAATGAACAGGAATATTTCCTCGGCAAGATCATCATCTGCTCTGGTTAGTTTTGTCCCACCGACAGACCAGAGCCAGACAGTGGGGGAGGGGGTTCGGCTCCTTCGTCTGTAGTCAACATGGAGCTCAGCATTGATGCTGAATCCTGTGGCTGACAGACTGCTCTGCGGCAGGTTATAATTGACAACTTCTTCATCAATACACCTGGTGCAGATACAGCTCAGGGTTTAATATATCGATAGAAATGACTAAGGGACCGTCCGTATGTAGGGGAAAAGTCATTTTCACAATTTACAGACTCCTCACCATATTATGATGCCACCTGTGTGCTGAATGGTACAGACTTTGAATATGTCAGCAACTAACAGTCAGGCGTCCATGAGCTGCAGTGGACCATCGGCAGCAGTAGAATAATACTCTGGACAACTGATACAGGCTTCAACCTCACGACCTCCGATATCTCCCACTCTGAAGAAACCTTTAAGCCAGGGATTCAATCTCATTCGGCAAAGATTTTGAAAGGACATGCCGGGAACAACATCAGAGAGACCCAGATATGAGGGGACAACCTGGAGAAGCTCTTATTGTCTTCATCAAAAGTAGGCTAACATGCATGTAAAACAGCATACCAGCAAGTGATGGACAGCTCAGTGATCCCACAATAAATAGTTCCAATCTATCTCTCCGGGTCTGCCACCTGTATTCATAAAAGATAGCAAAACATTAACAGACCATTGGAGGAGGAGGCTTCTCTCCAACAATGAAATCCCCAGTTTTGGTGGAGTGCAGCACACCTGAAATTAACAGCTGTATTTGTAACAATCTTCAGCCAGAAGGGTGAAGTAGATGATCCATGTTGACCTCCTTGAGCGGGCCCCAGCATCAGAGACCCCAATCTTCAGACAATTCAATTCACTCCATACAATGTCAAGAATTGGCTGGAAACATTGAGGACTCTGCTTTTACTTAAGAGGTTCCGACATCTCTCGTGAACGTGTTCCATTCCAGCAAAGACCCCTATCTTCAGACAATTCAATTCACTTCACACAGTGTCAAGAATTGGCTGGAAACATTGAGGACTCTGATTTTACTGAAGAGGTTACGACATCTCTCGTGAACGTGTTCCATTTCAGCAAGAACACTGCCCTCTCCCAACAATGTTATAAATGGCCCAATTATGTCTTGTGTACAAAAAGCAGGGCTCTTGCATTACAGCCAGTCACTGACCCATCGGTGTACGGTGTACCACGTAAATGTAAAGGAAGTTTTAGCAATAATGTGATCAATCAGCAACAACCAGCTCAGATGCTTTCAGCTCGTGCCCCGTCAAGCTCACACGTCTCCTGACCCCATTGCAAGATTAGTTCAACAGAATGGAATTCCAAAGGAGTACTGAGACTAATTCCTCTTCATATGAAGGCTCCATTAAAGAGTCATGATTTGGAAATGCCAGATGAAGGACCGTCGCTCCGAAAGCTAGTGTGCTTCCAATTAAACCTGATGAACCTTAACCTGGTGTTGTGTGATTTTTAACCATTGAAGAGTGCGGGACAATAGGAGACCGACTAAAATGAAAGTTAGTCAGAACTTTTAGAATGTACTCTCCTGTTTAGAAGCATCGCGACCAAAATATCTGGTTATTGTCAGTTCAGTAATTCGAACTCCAGGAGAGCTCTGCAGCCATTCCTCAGGAAAATACGTGTCTGAGACTCTAGATGTTTCAATTACCCTTTCTCCGTGATGAGGTCAGAGTGTGAATGTTCATTGATTATGCCATTCCTAAACAGACCACCTTTAATGTAACAAAACCTGGAAAACATTCAGGTTTAGTCTGAGAAATTGCAAGTAATATTCCGGCCACAAAAATATTAGACAAATAAGATGACAAACAATGAAACCACCGTCTTTGATTTTCAATCCCATTTCTACCACTGCGCTCCTAATACGGTGTTTATCAGCATCCTGGGTTGTATATTTGACAGGAACTTGCATGGACTAGCCACATAAAAAAATGTCTTCAAGAGGATGTCAGAGGGCAGGAAGTGTGCAGTGCAGAGCTTACATCCTAACTCCCAAAATCCTATGATGGATTACATCTCAGTACTAACCCTGCACAAAACCAGCCAATGTAATGGCTATCACTTCCCTGATCCTCCATCCCCTCCCCCACTGATGCTCAGCACTCGCAATATGTAACATCTACAAGATTCACTGCACAAAGAATGATGCGACAGCACCTTACAAACCGACAGCTATCTGGAAGAACAAAGGCAACAGGTACTTTGTAAAACCAACTGTCTGAAAGCTTGCTCTTTGATACGGTCAGATGAAATGAGACTCACACAAGAGTTTGCAATTCTCAACTGGTCAGTCCCGAAAAGCAGTCCAAATGCGGCAAGATTTGGACATCAGCCGGGCTTGGGCTGGGTTATTTAGATCAGATCAGTGCTGGAAAAGCACAGCAGGTCAGGCAGCATCTGAGGAGGAGGAAATTCGACGTTCCGGGCAAAAGCCATTCATCAGGAACGTTCATGCTGAAGGGCTTTTGCGCGAAACGTCGATTTCTCGCCTGCAGCCTGACCTTCTGTGCTTTTCCAGCACCCCTCTGACCTAAACTCTGGTTTAGAGCATCTGCAGTCCTCACTTTTACTTTGGACTGAGAAGTGGCAAGAATCAATCGTGCGACACAAGTGTCAGACAATGACCATCATATAACATCTAACCATTGCTATTCAACATCGAAAGACATTGCCATTGCTGAATCCATTGTCACTAACATGTTCAGGTTTATCCAAACAATACAGCTGGTATGTTGAGAACTTCTGAACAGATGTTAGGAATCCTACAGTTCGTAACTTTTCTCCTGTGTTACTAAAGCCTGTCCATTATCTCCGAGATACACGTCAGGAACATTATGGAACAAAATCCACTTGTGTGAATGAGTACAATTTCAACAGTACTCAAACATTTTGACACTCTCCATCATGTGTGTATGCTATGGCATTCCCTAGAGAGCACCTTCCGCCCTCATTGCCATTGCCATCTGGTTGAAAAAGGACAATATTTCGAGAATAGTGATCTCAATTCATTTGTTTCAAACTTAAGTATTACAAAGGACAAAGCAATAATAAGACTTGGAGTTTAAGAATGACCCAGAACTATTTTATTAAGCGAGAAGAGATTTCATTCAGTTGAACAGGAAACAATAATGAAACGATAAATCAGAATCAGAGCAGTCGGAGATATTCTGAGGGCAGATTGAAGTGGCTCAGTGGAAACATGTTACCAAACGTAAAACAGATCACACTATCAAATCCATCCTAAAGGCGAAACTAGAGAAACTTGTTTTTTTTTTACTTCGTCATCAGTGGCTGCGCAGTTTACTGATAGACATGTAAAAATTCATCAGAGGCATGCAAAAGAATACTTTGAGGCTTTATCCGAGACTAGATATATCATTACTTGCGGCCATATGTTCTTGGTAAAAAAAGGGCATAGTTTGATGGAAGTTTCACAGGAAAATCTTTTCTTTTTTCTTTTCCAGACAGCATGTGAAAGTACACTGGAGTACACTGGTAGATGAGAAGAGGATAAAGTAACAACTAATAAGAGATATCTTGACACAGACATGAGTAGGCGCAGAATGGACTGACATAGAACATGCCAAAGCAAAATCTTCCTTTTTAACTTTAGAAGGGCATCATCTGTCAGTGCAGGCTTGGTGAGCTTAAGGGCCTTTTCATGAGATATTCTATTCGAAGAACCAAACCTTTAGAACGGGAGTTGCGAGATGCTCATTAACTGATTATTGATGACCAACAGACAAATTAATGTCGATCTCTTGTCATCAATTTGCAGCTTCGTGTCCTTGCTTCAACAGAGGGAAACTCAATCTGGAGTATTTGAGATGAAAGTCAGAGCTGGTAACTGATAACTCCACCTCAGCCCTCCCTCTTGCAGACTTCTTTCTTGAACTTCAAAGTCTCGAGCTACACTGCACAGACAGAAGATGCATCATGTGTGTATGCTATGGCACTCCCTAGAGATCACCTTCCGCACTCATTGCCTTTGCCATCTGGTAAAAAAAGGACAATATTTCGAGAATAGTGATCTCAATTCAATTGTTTCAAACGTAAATATTACGAAGGACAAAGCTATAATAAGATTTGGAGTTTAAGAATGACCCAGAACAATTTTATTAAGCGAGAAGAGGTTTCATTCAGTTGAACAGGAAACAATAATGAAACGATAAATCAGAATCAGAGCAGTCGGAGATATTCTGAGGGCAGATTGAAGTGGCTCAGTGGAAACATGTTGCCAAACGTAAAACAGGTCACACTATCAAATCCATCCTAAAGGCGAAATTGGAGAAACTTGGTTTGTTTTTACTTCGTCATCAGTGGCTGCGCAGTTTACCGATAGACATGTAAAAATTCATCACAGGCATGCAAAATAATACTTCGAGGCTTTATCCGAGACTAGATATATCATTTACTTGCGGCCATATGTTCTTGGTAAAAAAGGGGCATAGTTTGATGGAAGTTTCACAGGAAAATCTTTTCTTTTTCTTTTCCAGACAGCATGTGAAAGTACACTGGAGTACACTGGTAGATGAGAGGAGGATAAAATAACAACTAATAAGAGATATCTTGACACAGACATGAGTAGGCGCGGAATGGACTGACATAGAACATGCCAAAGCAAAATCTTCCTTTTTAAATTTAGAAGGGCGTCATCTGTCAGTGCAGGCTTGCTGAGCTTAAGGGCCTTTTCATGAGATATTCTATTCTAAGAGCCAAACCTTTAGAACGGGAGTGGCGAGATGCTCATTAACTGATTACCGATGACCAACAGACAAATTAATGTCGATCTCTTGTCATCAATTTGCAGCTTCGTGTCCTTGCTCCCACAGGGGGAAACTCAAGCTGGAGTATTTGAGATGAAAGTCAGAGCTGGTAACTGATAACTCCACCTCAGCCCTCCCTCTTGCAGACTTCTATCTTGAACTTCAACGTTTCGAGGTACACTGCACAGACAGAAGATGCATGCATTCCACACCCATCAATGCTGGCATCTGTTATATGCCAGCCTCACCATACCATCGCAGCACATCTCCGACCTACTGACAGTCCAGTTCTGCGCATCAATGCTGAATCTCTGATTGCACTGACAACTCTTATTGCACGCTGCTGTAACGGACACTGTTTTCAGGGACACACACTCAACTCATCGACTGCACCTCTTGGCTGCTCACTGGATATTTGTGCACCGACACTTTGACCTCAGTGGCCAGTATATTGGGTCCAGGTCGATGTGTTTGTTGATAGAATCTGTGGATGAGTGCCATACCTCTAGGAATTCCCTGGCTCTTCTCTGTTTGGCTTGTCCTATAATAGTAGTGTTGTCCCAGTCGAACTCATGTTGCTTGTCATCTGCGTGTGTGGCTACTAAGGATAGCTGGTCGTGTCGTTTCGTGGCTCGTTGGTGTTCATGGATACCGATCGTTAGCTGTCTTCCTGTTTGTCCTATGTAGTGTTTTGTGCAGTCCTTGCATGAGATTTTATACAGTACGTTGGTTTTGCTTATGGTGGGTATCGGGTCCTTTGACCTGGTGAATTGTTGTCTGAAAGTGGCATGTTGGTTTGTTTGCTTTCGTAGTTCAGCAACCACCCCAACACACACAAAAGAAGTTGCATCAAGACACTTCTTAAAATGGCCACAACACACTGCAGCACACCAGAACTGCAAAAAGAGGAAGAAGAACACGTCTACAATGTATTCGCCAAAAACAGATACCCCCGCAATTTCATCAACTGATGCCTAAGGGAAAGACAACGGAATGAGCACATGCCACAACCCAGAGGAGTAGCCACGTTACCATACATCAAGAACATTTCAGACTACTATGACCACGAGGATTCATAGCAGCACACAAACCAACAGCCAGTCTCAGACAACAATTCAAGACAAACTAATATAAACGCCAGAGGAAACGCTTCACAGGAGGCTGCCAAGCACCGAGGATGTCACCTAGATAGGGAACGAAACGTCTGCAACACAAATTCCCAGCTCGGCAAACAGAACCACAACAACGAGCACCCGAGCTACAAATCTTCTCACAAACGTTGCCTTTAGTCGTTTTGCCCCCTAACCAGAGCTTCCACGTTCACACGCTGCTGTACTTGCTTGTTGCTTAGCATAGCCACAAAACCAGGAAGTTCGATATTATTGTCCCAAAGGCAGTAAAGGTGTCCAGCACAGGGAGTCAAGGGGAGTTTCAGATAACAGTCCGGGAGCTTGGACAGGTCAGCCAGCCTCTTGTGATTGTTACGGTTAGGTTCCGTCCCCTGTTAGGGGTGAAGGGCGAAATGTTGGGACGAGCTATATCTCTCTTGGTTCTTTCTGCCCTATTGTGGGATAAGGCGTCTGGAATGACAGGAGTACCAAGAGG
>NW_025212979.1:0-1732 GCF_004010195.1 Chiloscyllium plagiosum
GCGCTGCGTCTCTCTCTCTCTCACTCCTTCCATCCCCCACGCCGTGTCTCTCTCCTTATCTCTTTCCTACAATCCTGCCAATGTAACTCACACATACCATGTACTTACAATGAAAAAGTTGGATTCCAATAGTGGCATCATGTAGAGGGAGACAAAATAAGCTCCTGCACCAATCACAGCTGCAATCGTGCTTACCATGTGCATCAATAATATCACTTGCTTCTGTAAGAAATTGAACAAAGGTGTTAAACAGATGGTCCCTTTTTTCCTGAAAGCTGTTCCTTTTCTCATGGAGACTGTGTCCTTGGGTTTTCTCAGAGGGGTAATAAACCGCTCCCTGCTCCGATTAGACTGGTTAATGGGTATTGAGAGGCCTTTTTGTTTATATGTCAACAGATGAGACTTCAGGCCAATGTGGTCATGTTTTGGAAGTGACTTGTACAATGAAAGGGGAGTGGGCAGCTCTCTCGCTGAGCAGTTCAGTCCAAAACAAGTGAGGAGTTCAACAGTGAGCTGTGTGGAAACTCCCTCTCCTTCTGCCCTTCTAACTTCAACCTGTAAGCATCTGTTCCATTTTTTAGACTGTTTTTTGAGGGTGTTTGTTTATGGGACTGCTGTGTATATTCGGGACAGCATAAGTTCTGTCGGGGCTCTTTATTCTGTTCTTTGTGTTTATCTGTGTAATTTTGTGAATACATTTTTAGCTGTTTTAAAACCTGGTAGTCAACTTCTCTAACTGACTCCAGGTAACGTTCACTGTCCACTTACTGAAACAAATTGCAAAGTTATGATCTGGGGCTGCCTGCTTAAGATGGTTTGAGTGGTCTGGCCTAGTCCATAACACAGGTCATGCAGCAATGCCTGGGCTGACGAATCCCATCGGAGCCGAGTGTCCCTGTGTCTTAAGGAACTTCCCACTTGCCTCCCACTCCATAGCACCATGGAGTCCCGTCCTAGGCTGAGGCAGCTCCTTGCTTGGATACCCAGTGACTGCAGCTCCACAGCATCGTGATTAACTCTCCTCCTACCCATGGAAGCTGCTGAGCTCCCGAGGAGGTACAGCAAACTGTGTGCACCAATGCCTTCTCACAGCAAGCGAAGACACAGAAAACAAACATCAGCAACCACAGACATTCTCAAAAACAAATGCTCAGAATACTTACAAGATGGGTATTGGATGTGTTTATAATGTCAACCAGCAGCGATCCTGATATGATATACTGGGGAGAAAAAAGTACATTGTATGAGAAATACTTCCAACGTTTTGATTCAACTACTCTCTACTGCTCTTTATTCTCCACAACTCTCTTCCCAATCTGTCAGCCTCATCTCCGCCTTTCACTGTGCCCCTTTGTCCCCTTTTCTTTTCCATTGGGATATCTTGAAAAGTATCCGTACTACCGAGGGAAAGATGCTGGATGCTTTAAAATGCATAAAGGTGGATAAATCCCCAGGAACTGATCAGGTGTATCCCAGAACATTTGGGAATCTCGGGAGGAGATTGCTGGCCCCATGCTGAGCTACTTGTATAGTCAATAGACATGGGTGAAGGACCAGGAAACTTGAAAGTGGAGTCGCAGGTCGATAGGATAGTGAAGGCGGCGTTTGGTATGCTTTCCTTTATTGGTCAGAGTATTCAGTACAGGAGTTGGGAGGTCATGTTGCAGCTGTACAGGACATTGGTTAGGCTACTGTTGGAATATTGCTTGCAATTCTGGTCTCCTTCCTATCG
>NW_025212979.1:1741-29847 GCF_004010195.1 Chiloscyllium plagiosum
CTAAGGGGCACAAAAGGTGGTACGTGTGTGGAATGAGCTGCCAGAGGATGTGGTGGGGGCTGGTACAATTACAACATTTAAGAGGCATTTGGATGGGGATATGGATAGGAAGGGTTTGGAGGGATATGGGCCGGGTGCTGGCAGGTGGGACTAGATTGGGTTGGGATATCTGGTCAGCATGGACGGGTTGGACCGAAGGGTCTGTTTCCCTGCTGTACATCTCAACGACTCTCTGATTCTATGGAGGGTGGTAATGTGGTGCCATTATTTCAGAAAGGTTTATAAAATCAAGAGGGTCATGGATAGGGTGAGTAAGGTTTTTTTCCCAGGGTAGAGGTGACCAAAACTAGAGGGCATAGGTTTAAGGTGAGGGAGAAAGATTTAAAGGGGACCTGAGAGGCAACTTTTTCACACAGAGAGTGGTACATGCGTGGAATGAGCTGACAGAGGAAGTGGTGGAGGCTGGTACAATTACAACATTTAAAAGGAATCTAGATGGGTATATGAATAGGAAGGGTTTTAGACTCCCCGTACCCAGGGAACAGGCCTTATCTGTTTATCCTATCCATGTCCCTCATGATTTTATAAACCTTTATGAGGTCACCCCTCAGGGGATATGTGCCAAGTGCTGGCAAATCTGGTCAGCACAGGCACGTTGAAACAAAGGTCCGTTTCATGTTTATAACATGATGACTCTAAGTATTCATCTAAATGTCTTGATTTGGTTTATTATTATCACATACCAAGTGAAAAGTATTGTTTTGTGTGCTAACCAGGCAAATTAGACTTGACCTAAGTATATCAGGGTAAGAGAACAGAATGCAGAATACAGAGTTACAGCTACAGAGAAAGATCAACTCTAATATAAGTGAGGTCCATTCATAACAGCGGGAATGAAGCTGTTCTTCAAACTGTTTGCACGTGCTTTCAAATTTTTGTATCTTCTGCCTTATGGGAGAGGGTGGGAGAGGTCTAGAACTATATTGGCTGATTTCCCGAGGCAGCAGACCTTCCAAGATAATTGGCAGGTGTCAGCCTGACACTTGCTGTGGTAGTGAGTTCCATATTCTCACCACCCTCTGGATGCTTGTGCTGAATTCCCTCTGGGATTTATGCAGTCATCCCGTATTTATATTTCTCCAGTTTTCGATTACCTCTTAAGTGGAAATGTTATCTTTACGTCTGTACATAAAGCTAAGTCCCATAGATGTTGAAAATCTGCAATGAGTGTAGGAAATGCACGCACTACTCAGCAAGGAAACAATGGTGCCGTGGGAATGTCTCTGGGCCAATTATCCAGAGGCCCAAGCTGGGGATATACCAGGGCAGCTGCTGAAATCCAAATTCAACTAACTAATAAATCTGGAATTGGAAGAAGTCACAGTAAGATTGTCAATAATTGTCATAAAACCCCCCCAAACCCCTGATCTGGCCAGTGGATTATGCCTCTGACTATGGATCAGAAGACTGTGGATTTGACTTTCACGGTAGCTCAGTGGTTAGCACTGCTCACCACTAGCAGCGCTCGAGACCCTGGTTCGATTCCACCCTCAGGTGACTGTCTGTGTGTAACTTACGTGTTCTCCCCATGTCTCTGATGGGTTTCCTCTGGGTTTCTCCCACAGTCCATGGATGTGCAGATTAGGTGGATTGGCCATGGGACATGCAGGGTAACAGAGACTCGGTAGAGGGTGGGAGGCTCTTTGGTAGGTCGGTGGAGGCATGATGGGCCAAATGGCCTACTTCCACTGTCGGGACTCTGTGATTCTTTTAGAATTAAACAAATGTCCCTCCCGTAAGGAAATCTGACTGACAGTTAGCTCCAGTTCCATGCAATGAGGTTAATTTTCAACTACTTTCTGAAATGCCCCAGCAGATCTCTCCATTTCAGGGGAATTAAGGCATCCATACCCTGTGAAATAAGGGCAAAGAGATGGGTTTGGGCCTACGGAAACAACCGACCTCTCCGTGTTCTTGAAGCAGCCATTGAATCACCTCTCTGCCTGTCTTCTCTTTTCTGGAGAAAGGCCCATGAGTCTGTTCGATTGTTACCAACAGCTGTGCTCTCTCAGCATAAAATCTAAATTATTTTAATAATGACAGGGATGATAATGTTCCAACAGCTTTTAGATTAGATTCCCTACAGTGTGGAAACAGGCCCTTCGGTCCAACATCGACCCTCTGAAGAGTAACCCACCCAGTCCCATTTCCCTCTGACTAATGCACCTAACACTACAAGGAATTTAGTATGGCCAATTCATCTGGCCTGCCCATCTTCGGACTGTGGGAGGAAACCCGCACAGACACAGGGACAGCATGCAAACTCGACACAGACAGTCTCCCGAGGCTGGAATCGACCCTGAAACCCTGGTGCTGTGAGGCAGCAGTGCTAACCACTGTGCCACCCATGAATTTTACCCAACAGGCATCCTACACACTGCTTCAGGACAACGTCCCAAATTCTCAATACTGGTAGAAATAAAATCCTGGTCTCACAAGGTATGAAGACAGATTGAGTACGATGGGCCGATAATCCTCAGAGTTCAGAAGCATGGCAGGTGATCTCGCTGAAGTTCACAAACCCCTTTAAGAGTAAGGGTGAATGATGGAGAGTCTAGAACGGGGACAGGGAATTGCAACCAGTTGTACATCTCTCTCAAGGTCTGAGTTGGAACACATCAGCATGCAGAAAGCCTCAAAGAGATTGAGTTGAGGAGCCGCATTAGTCTTATTTTTAGTGATGGGAAGCAAAGCCAATCATGACACTGCATTTCAACGGAACATTTCACCGAAAGAAAACTAGATTGGAATGTCTTTTTTTATGAAGGTTTCCATTTCAAAGGTGAGAAATGTTGACAAGCTGCGAGTGGAGGGTGGCAGCGTCACAGTCTCAAATTCAGGTGATGACCATTCCCCACCGAGATTATTTCTTTACTCGGAAAGTATTGAAAATTTGGCATTTTCGAGTCCGGGGAGCAGTGGAGGGAATTGAGGAACACAGGAGTGATCAGGGAAACAGATTACAGGGAAAGGATTAAACATGGTCAGACTGAATGACATGTCAGGCCAAAGCGATCAAACAGCCTTGTTCTCCTCTATCTTCTGATGAATCTCCTTGGATCATGTTATTTATGAAAAATATTTATATCCAACTGAACATACCCAAATTCCTGTCCACCAGGGAACGCCAATGAGAACAGCAAAGACATAGCTTTCTACAAAATTCAGAGGAAGACCGAACACTACCTGAATGATTCCAATCATGATCTCAGTGATCTGTAACACAAGACAAACATGATTTCAACGAGAATGATGTTCCACAAACATTAATCTGTTCAGCCCCGTTTCACCCCGCCAGATTCCTGATGAAGGGCTTGTGCCTGAAACGTCGCTTGTCCTGCTCTCCAGATGCTGCCTGACCTGCTGCGCTTTTCCAGCGCCACACTCTCGACTGTGATCTCCAGAATCCGCAGTCCTCACTTTCTCCTAATACAGCAACATACCAGGTTAAGAAAGTTTCTGGGTGAAAAAGGTGGTGAATATAATACTGAGTGTCTAAATGTGCAAAAAGGAAATGTCACAGGCTTTGCTTGAAACAAAAATAGGGCACTCCCTCAGCACTGACCCTCCCACAGTGCAGCACTCCCTCAGCACTGACCCTCCGACAGTGCGGCCCTCCCTCAGCACTGAACCTCCCACAGTGCAGCACTCCCTCAACACTGACCCTCCGACAGTGCGGCGTTCCCTCAGCACTGACCCTCCGACAGTGCGGCACTCCCTCAGCACTGACCCTCCGACAGTGCGGCCCTCCCTCAGCACTGACCCTCCGACCGTGCGGCTCTCCCTCAGCACTGACCCTCCGACAGTGCGGCCCTCCCTCAGCACTGACATTCCCTCAGTCCGGCCCCCGTGACAGTGCAGCATTCCCTCAGTCTGACCCCGTGACAGTGCAGCATTCCCTCAGTCCGGCCCCCGTGACAGTGCAGCATTCCCTCAGTCCGGCCCCCGTGACAGTGCAGCATTCCCTCAGTCCGGCCCCCGTGACAGTGCAGCATTCCCTCAGTCCGGCCCCCGTGACAGTGCAGCATTCCCTCAGTCCGGCCCCCGTGACAGTGCAGCATTCCCTCAGTCCGGCCCCCGTGACAGTGCAGCATTCCCTCAGTCCGGCCCCCGTGACAGTGCAGCATTCCCTCAGTCTGACCCCGTGACAGTGCAGCATTCCCTCAGTCCGGCCCCCGTGACAGTGCAGCATTCCCTCAGTCCGGCCCCCGTGACAGTGCAGCATTCCCTCAGTCCGGCCCCCGTGACAGTGCAGCATTCCCTCAGTCCGGCCCCCGTGACAGTGCAGCATTCCCTCAGTCCGGCCCCCGTGACAGTGCAGCATTCCCTCAGTCCGGCCCCCGTGACAGTGCAGCATTCCCTCAGTCCGGCCCCCGTGACAGTGCAGCATTCCCTCAGTCTGACCCCGTGACAGTGCAGCATTCCCTCAGTCCGGCCCCCGTGACAGTGCAGCATTCCCTCAGTCCGGCCCCCGTGACAGTGCAGCATTCCCTCAGTCCGGCCCCCGTGACAGTGCAGCATTCCCTCAGTCCGGCCCCCGTGACAGTGCAGCATTCCCTCAGTCCGGCCCCCGTGACAGTGCAGCATTCCCTCAGTCCGGCCCCCGTGACAGTGCAGCATTCCCTCAGTCCGGCCCCCGTGACAGTGCAGCATTCCCTCAGTCTGACCCCGTGACAGTGCAGCATTCCCTCAGTCCGGCCCCCGTGACAGTGCAGCATTCCCTCAGTCCGGCCCCCGTGACAGTGCAGCATTCCCTCAGTCCGGCCCCCGTGACAGTGCAGCATTCCCTCAGTCCGGCCCCCGTGACAGTGCAGCATTCCCTCAGTCCGGCCCCCGTGACAGTGCAGCATTCCCTCAGTCCGGCCCCCGTGACAGTGCAGCATTCCCTCAGTCCGGCCCCCGTGACAGTGCAGCATTCCCTCAGTCTGACCCCGTGACAGTGCAGCATTCCCTCAGTCCGGCCCCCGTGACAGTGCAGCATTCCCTCAGTCCGGCCCCCGTGACAGTGCAGCATTCCCTCAGTCCGGCCCCCGTGACAGTGCAGCATTCCCTCAGTCCGGCCCCCGTGACAGTGCAGCATTCCCTCAGTCCGGCCCCCGTGACAGTGCAGCATTCCCTCAGTCCGGCCCCCGTGACAGTGCAGCATTCCCTCAGTCCGGCCCCCGTGACAGTGCAGCATTCCCTCAGTCTGACCCCGTGACAGTGCAGCATTCCCTCAGTCCGGCCCCCGTGACAGTGCAGCATTCCCTCAGTCCGGCCCCCGTGACAGTGCAGCATTCCCTCAGTCCGGCCCCCGTGACAGTGCAGCATTCCCTCAGTCCGGCCCCCGTGACAGTGCAGCATTCCCTCAGTCCGGCCCCCGTGACAGTGCAGCATTCCCTCAGTCCGGCCCCCGTGACAGTGCAGCATTCCCTCAGTCCGGCCCCCGTGACAGTGCAGCATTCCCTCAGTCTGACCCCGTGACAGTGCAGCATTCCCTCAGTCCGGCCCCCGTGACAGTGCAGCATTCCCTCAGTCCGGCCCCCGTGACAGTGCAGCATTCCCTCAGTCCGGCCCCCGTGACAGTGCAGCATTCCCTCAGTCCGGCCCCCGTGACAGTGCAGCATTCCCTCAGTCCGGCCCCCGTGACAGTGCAGCATTCCCTCAGTCCGGCCCCCGTGACAGTGCAGCATTCCCTCAGTCCGGCCCCCGTGACAGTGCAGCATTCCCTCAGTCTGACCCCGTGACAGTGCAGCATTCCCTCAGTCCGGCCCCCGTGACAGTGCAGCATTCCCTCAGTCCGGCCCCCGTGACAGTGCAGCATTCCCTCAGTCCGGCCCCCGTGACAGTGCAGCATTCCCTCAGTCCGGCCCCCGTGACAGTGCAGCATTCCCTCAGTCCGGCCCCCGTGACAGTGCAGCATTCCCTCAGTCCGGCCCCCGTGACAGTGCAGCATTCCCTCAGTCCGGCCCCCGTGACAGTGCAGCATTCCCTCAGTCTGACCCCGTGACAGTGCAGCATTCCCTCAGTCCGGCCCCCGTGACAGTGCAGCATTCCCTCAGTCCGGCCCCCGTGACAGTGCAGCATTCCCTCAGTCCGGCCCCCGTGACAGTGCAGCATTCCCTCAGTCCGGCCCCCGTGACAGTGCAGCATTCCCTCAGTCCGGCCCCCGTGACAGTGCAGCATTCCCTCAGTCCGGCCCCCGTGACAGTGCAGCATTCCCTCAGTCCGGCCCCCGTGACAGTGCAGCATTCCCTCAGTCCGGCCCCCGTGACAGTGCAGCATTCCCTCAGTCCGGCCCCCGTGACAGTGCAGCATTCCCTCAGTCTGGCCCCGTGACAGTGCAGCATTCCTCAGTCCGGCCCCCGTGACAGTGCAGCATTCCCTCAGTCTGACCCCGTGACAGTGCAGCATTCCCTCAGTCTGACCCCGTGACAGTGCAGCATTCCCTCAGTCTGACCCCGTGACAGTGCAGCATTCCCTCAGTCTGACCCCGTGACAGTGCAGCCCTCAGTCTGACCCCGTGACAGTGCAGCATTCCCTCAGTCCGGCCCCCGTGACAGTGCAGCCCTCAGTCTGACCCCGTGACAGTGCAGCATTCCCTCAGTCCGGCCCCCGTGACAGTGCAGCAGACATTCCATCCAATTTAAAAGTAACAGGCATGCCATGCTTTTCTGGGGGCCCAACTGGAAACCTCCACCATAAGAGGGCTCGGAATGTTTGAGTGTGTTTAGAGGCTGTCAAGATTTCTTGTGCCCAATTATTTAAACTGTTACGGGGATAGGGTGAGCAAAACACAATGAAGTGTTCCTTCAGCGAGGATTGTATTAAATGGTGGAATAGCCTCAAAACGTTGACTGGCTTCTTCCTGTTCCTGTGCATTGGCTCATGGAGTAGTGCAGCCAGATTCTCAGTGTATACTTCTCGCCTGGATTGTAACCGGACTGAGGGGGAGATGCAAGAAACATCAGTTCAGTGATAGCAGTAGCTTTACGTGCTGTTAAGTACCACGGCAAGAAACAATTAGTCTTACACCAAATATTTTCAGCTCCCTGCTGACAAAGAAGCTTACACGCCTGAGATAGGTCCCCTCTTCCTCAATTGAATCAATATAGAGGATGGGCTCATCTCCAATTCCTAATGGCTAGAGAGAAAAAAAGAGACCTTTAGTAAACAACACCCGAGACCACCACAGAGTTTTACAAGCTAGCTCAGGAGACTGAGGAGAACATCACTCACATGCGGGAATGGATAAAAATGCAATAAACACTTGGCACCCAGCAGGTCTCTGCAAACAGTCATGTAAGGAGTGAACAGAGATTATTTCATTTTCAACAGTAATACAAGATGACAAAAACACAGGAGAGAAGCCATATACATCTGCCTTCCAAATATCACCATGTCATCATTGCATTCACTTCAGAACTTTAGTTTATGTCCAATGTTATGCATCAGCACAGACAACAGCAGTGTGGCGCTCCCTCAGCACTGACCCTCCGACAGTGTGGCACTCCCTCAGTACTGACCCTCCGACAGTGCGGCCCTCCCTCAGCACTGACCCTCCCACAGTGCGGCGCTCCCTCAGTACTGACCCTCCGACAGTGCGGCCCTCCCTCAGCACTGACCCTCTGACAGTGCGGCGCTCCCTCAGCACTGACCGTTCAACAGTGCGGCACTCCCTCAGTACTGACCCAGACAGTGTAGCGCTCCCTCAGTACTGACCTTCCCACAATGCAGCACTCACTCAGCACTGACCTTCCCACAATGCGCATGCTCCCTCAGCACTGACCCTCCGACAGTGCGGCCCTCCCTCAGTACTGACCCTCCGATAGTTCCCATTCCCTCAGCACTGACCCTCTGACAGTTCCCATTCCCTCAGCACTGACCCTCCGACATTGCGGCCCTCCCTCAGTACTGACCCTCCGACAGTGCGGGGCTCCCTCAGCACTGACCCTCTGACAGTGCGGCGCTCCCTCAGCACTGACCATCTGACAGTGGGGCACTCCCTCAGTACTGACCGTCCAACAGTGGGGCACTCCCTCAGCACTGACCATCTGACAGTGCGGCACTCCCTCAGTACTGACCCTCTGACAGTGCGGCACTCCCTCAGTACTGACCCTCTGACAGTGCGGCGCTCCCTCAGTACTGACCGTCCAACAGTGTGGCACTCCCTCAGTACTGACCCTCCGACAGTGCGGCCCTCCCTCAGTACTGACCGTCCAACAGTGCGGCCCTCCCACAAAACCTGGTGATGCGTATCTGCAGCTTGTTCGAGCTGGAATCCCAATTTGAATCTCAAACCCACAACATTCTGACTCAGCACTGAGATAATCCATTACCCACAGAGACATTGCTAATATGACATATGTTTCTATCAAAGCATTCATCACATCTCAAAGGCCTTACACCGGGCTGTAAATCACTATCAGTGTAAACTCGCTGCTGTAATATTGTGAAACATCACAATGTGCCCCTCGCTGTTTGAGGGATATGCACAGTGGTACACAAATATCTGAAAGATGTTTTCACTCGCCTGCTGGAATTGTGGTACAGTCATTGGGTTCGGAACACTGCCATCTTAATCAATGTGTTGTCACTGCGCGTTTTTGGTTTGTTTTTCCATTATGCTTACACCTTCTTCGTTTTATATTAAAAAGAAAAATGTAATATCTGGTATTGATGAACTTGCTCTGGCCTAAACCAAAAGGAACCAGAACAGTTGATGGTTGTATGCTCAGTCAGGGATGATAGGGGGCGTCAGCACTTGACTGTGGTGTGTGTGTGTGTGTGACTACCGGTTATCAATGGAGGAAGTGAGGTCTGCAGATGCTGGAGATCAGAGCTGAAAATGTGTTGCTGGAAAAGCGCAGCAGGTCAGGCAGCATCCAAGGAGCAGGAGAATCGACATTTCGGGCATGAGCCCTTCTCATGTCCGAAACGTCGATTCTCCTGCTCCTTGAATGCTGCCTGACCTGCTGCGCTTTTCCAGCAACACATTTTCAGCTACCGGTTATCAATAGTGTTGGGAGTTTAATGATGCACATGTGAAATAAAATTCTGACTAGAAAACTAATCGCTGCTCTCTGTCTAATCTCTGGTATTTAAAGGGCAGCTTCAGTTGAAAAGTTACCATTGCCATAACAATTCGAAAATGGCTTAGATGCCATAAGTTGGAACTCTGGAAACAGCAGTCCCAGTTTAAGAGAACTGATGGAAGTCGATACCAGTGAGACTGATTGCAGAACCAGTCTTTAACAACATTCGTTCTGGACTCCAACCGTTAGGTTTGGATAAGAACCTGTCCAGGCTGAGAACTTGTACCAGAGAATCTTTGCAGATGAAGGGCACCACTTCGGTTCCGGGTTTTTCTGAGAAGCATCTGGTGCTTATAGTAAAAGGCTCGGGCCTCTGCTGGATGGGGTGAAGTTGGTTGAGGACGGTTCACCTTGATTGGATCCAGTGTGAGGGAAGTCCCAATTAGATACCTGGAAGTTGTTCACAAAGGTCTCGCCTTGCAGACCGCCCAGTCTGCAACCCCATGGTTCTGCAAGACCCACCCAGTGCCATTTGCCTTGTGTGCAAACGTCGAGGCAGAAGCCAGAGGCTGGGAAGTAAAGGAATCATTAAACCGGTTTGCAGAATGGGCAGCACCAGCCGTATCGATTGTGAAGGCCGACAGGTCAGTTTGCCAAGCAAGCAGCAAACCACCTCTCGCAGCTCTTTAAATGGCCAGTCCCTCGTATCGAGAACTTGTACACAAAACTGGTGGGGAGCGGCTGGCTGTTCTTCATGAAGCTGGACATCAGCCATCCCTACCTGTAACTGGCACTAAATGAGGAGTCCCAGAAGTATACCACAATTTATATCCAACATACAAGACTGTCATTTGGAGTATCATCAGCCTGCTCTCTTTTCCAGTGGACAATGGAGAAAAGTTTTACAAGGGCTACCCCAGGGTGCCATCTGTTTGGATGATGTGCTAATAACTGGGAAGACCAATAGAAAGCACTTAAAGAACTTGAATGTCGCGCTTAAACAGTTCTCCCAGGCAGGTGTCCACCTTAGAAGGGAAAATGTGTGTTCCAGGCACCCCAAGTGACCTACTTGGGCTACAGTGTCAACAAGACCAGGTAATATCTGTTGGAAGAGAAACGGAGGACGATTGAAGGTGCCCTGGCTCCCACGTCTATACTGGAGCTTTGGTCTTTCTTTATTACAGGAGATTCATATGTAACCTGGCCTCGACCTTGGCACCCTTACACCTGCTATTGGAAACAGTCGTGTAGCCAAGGATAGGCTGGGGCTACTTTCCCTGGAGTGTTGGAGGCTGAGGGGTGACCTTACAGACGTTTATAAAACCATGAGGGGCATGGATAGGATAAATAGACAGGGTCTTTTTCCCTGTATGGGGAAGTCCAGAACTAGAGGGCATAGGCTGAGGGTGAGAGGCAAAAGATAAAAAAAATACCTAAGCGACACAGTTTTCACACAGAGGGTGGTACATGTATGGAATGGGCCGGTACAATTACAACATTTAAAAGGCATCTGGATGGGTATATGAATAGGAAGGGTTTGGAGGGATATGGGCCAAGTGTTAGCAAATGGGACTAGATTAATTTAACTTATCTGATGAGCGTGGACAAGTTGGACTGAAGGGTGTGTTTCCGTGCTGTACATCGTCATGACTCAAAGTAGCCTTTCAGGAAGTGAAAAAGTAGCTTATCATCGTCTAACGTATTGGACCACTACAATCCCAAACAAGAGGTATTGCTAACATGCGATGCCTTTGGGTAATGTTGGCTCAGCAGTGGGCCAATGGACAGGAATGCTCAATACCATTCCATCTGACTGACACCCCAGACAGAGAAGGGACGTTTGTCAATCAGCTTTGGAGTGAGAAAGTTCCACCAATACCTTTACCGACGTCTATTTGTAACAGTAACGGACTACAAACCCCTGCCAGGGCTATGAAAGAAGACAGGGCCATGCCACCCATATCTTCTGATCAAATTCAGTGGTGGGCCCTCATCCTCTGTGTGTACAATTACAAGTTGGAACATTGCCTTAGAGCCCACGTGGCAAACATAGGTGCCTTGAGCTTCCTCCCACCGGCAGGTATCCCACTACTGGTGCCTCTCCTGGAAGGGTGCGTTGTGAACTTTCTGGACACCATTCTGGTCACCGCTGACAACATCCGACTGTGGACACAAAACTAAACCAGCTGGTGGTGATGGGGGAAACGGAATGGCCATCACAACCAGGACTGAAACCTTTCTGCACCCACCGAGATCAGATCATGGCAGAGAACAGCATATTATTACGAGGCGCAAAAGTGCTTGTCCCAAGCAAAGGTCACCACCAGTTACTGGCTGAATTCCACCAGGGTTATCCAAGGGTTTCCAAGATGAAGATGCTGGAGACAGGTTATGTCTGGTGGCCTGGACTGGATAGCGACATAGCTGCATTGGCAGGGCAGTGCTCAGAGTACCAACAAGGATAGACATTACCGCCAGTGGCTCCCTCACATTTGTGGGAATGGCCAGGAAAACCCTGGTTTTGGTTACTGTCTTGGGCTGAACAAATGGGCTCCAGAATGACCCAAGGACAAAGTGTGTGCATGTGCATAGAGTTCATTCATCAAACTCAGGGGTGATACGTGGGCATCGATCATGGTACATGGACGCCCGGAAACACTGAACATGGCAATGGGACATCATTTAACAGCAGGGAATCTGAACATTTCCTAATGGCATTCAGCATATCAGGACAGCTCCATACAATCCATCATCCAATGGTTTGGTGGAAACAGCAGTCCAAACATTTAAGGCTGGCTTAAAGAAGCCGCCTACAGCTTCACTCTATACCAAACTGTCCCTGTTGGTGTTTAATTACAGGAATAACTGCAGCAGGGTGCTGATAGAGAGAAGACGCTGCACCAGGTTCGACCTTATATTCCAGCACCTGCTGGTGGGAGGCTGAAATGGCATCAGGAACACCAATGCCGGCCACATGCCTCCTCCAAGTGAGAGCGGGGACAAACTTTGGTGTCAAAACCATGGGAACGGCTCCTGCATGAGTGTGATGCGAGGTTAACACGAGGTCAGATTCCGTGACACACAAGATTGAGGTAGGTGAAGCCATCCTGAACATGTGGTCACATGAGAGCTGCTCCCTCACAAATGTGGCAGCAGCAAGACATACCCTGCCCCTCTGAACAGCCAGAAAGGTGGTCAGAAACTGTGGGCTCTCCCCCTCTGTCCAGCATCGTAGAATCCTCAGAGCTTGGGATGGATGCAGCCTCAATACCACTGCTGCCTGAAAAAAAGAGGAGGACTTTCTTCCAAAATGCTCCTGGTGCAAGAGTCAGGCTACGGTCTGGTACACATTGTCCATATCTGAGTTAGAGTCCATGTGCTGTGCACATGTAAATAAAGGGTGACGTGGTGACGGATACCGGCCTCTATGGAGCAATCGAGGGAAAACGAGAAAGTCATAAAGACGAGGAATCAGCAAGCCTCTCCATGCACTGAAAGACCAGAACCCCTCACTACCAAGTAGAATTCAGCTTGGTCAATGAGAGACAGTGGATACAGTGTTCCAAGAGAGGAATGGAAGACAAGAATTCAACGAGAATTTCCAAGGTTATTCAGAGTCTTGGGTAAATTTAAGCAGGAATACTGCATACCTCTGAAATAAGGTGCTAAACCCATCCATTATACACACCAAGAAAAAAAATCCAAATCAACTATCAGAAAAGGGGAAACTTTAGTTAGACACCATGGTAAAATGCGGGTCATATCACAGTAACAACTAACAAAGTGATGCTCGGGACTGGTAATAACTAACAAATAAAATGGAGAACTATGACTGAATGTGGCTCAGTGGTTAACGCTGCTGCCTCACAGCACGAGGGACCTGGGTTCGATACCAGCCTCGGGTGACTGCCTGTGTGGAGTTTGCACGTTCTCCCTGCGTCTGCGTGCATTTTCTCCAGTTTCCACCCACAGTCCAAAAGATGTGCAGGTTAGGGTGGATTGGCTGTGCTAAATTGTCCCACAGTGTTCAGGGATGTGCAGGTTAGGGTGGATTGGCCGTGCTACATTGTCCCATAGTGTTCAAGGATATGCAGGTTAGGGTGAATTGGCCGTGCTAAATTGTTCCATAGTGTTCAGGGATGTGCAGGTTAGGGTGGATTGGCCGTGCTAAATTGTGCTATTGTGTTCAGGGATGTGTAGGTTAGGGTGGATTGGCCGTGCTAAATTGTCCCATAGTGTTCAGAGATGTGTAGGTTAGGGTGGATTGGCCGTGCTAAATTGTCTCTTATAGTTCAGGGATGTGCAGGTTAGGGTGGATTGGCCGTGCTAAATTGTCCCATAGCGTTCAGGGATGTGTAGGTTAGGGTGGATTGGCCGTGGCTAAATTGTTCCATAATGTTCAGGGATGTGCAGGTTAGGGTGGAATGGCCGTGCTAAATTGTTCCATAATGTTCAGGGATGTATAGGTTAGGGTGGATTGGCCGTGCTAAATTGTTCCATAATGTTCAGGGATGTGTAGGTTAGGGTGGATTGGCTGTGCTAAATTGTCCCACAGTGCTCAGGGATGTGTTGGTTCGGTTGGAATGGCTGTGCTAAATTGTCCCACAGTGTTCAGGGATGTGTAGATTCGGGTTGATTGGCCGTGGAAAATTGTTACATAATGTTCAGGGATGTATAGGTTAGGGTGGATTGGCCGTGCTAAATTGTTCCATAATGTTCAGGGATGTGTAGGTTAGGGTGGATTGGCTGTGCTAAATTGTCCCACAGTGCTCAGGGATGTGTAGGTTAGGTTGGATTGGCTGTGCTAAATTACCCCATAGTGTTCAGGGATGTGTAGGTTAGGGTGGATTGGCCGTGCTAAATTGTCCCATAGTGTTCAGGGATGTGTAGGTTAGGGTGGATTGGCCGTGCTAAACTGCCCCATAGTGATCAGGGATGTGCAGGTTTGGGTGGATTGGTCAGGGGTAAATGTAGGGTAATGGGTGTGGGTGGGATACTCTTTGGAGGGTCTGTGTGGACTTGTTGAACCGAAGGGCCTGTTTCCACACTGTGGGGATTCTAAATAAAGAAGTGAAAAACGATGTCCAATTTTGTCAGTCAACAACAGTTTGGGCAGATTAATGAAGAGCATGCTCTTTACCGAATTAACATGCAAACAGCATATTTTGACAGATACCCCAAGACTACAAGCCATTTGTTCCATGGACAATACCTTCAGGCATGGCAGACCAGAAAGGAACATGATTAGAGAGTTAGAAAAGTGTTACAAACATTATATAATGCAAGCCTTGACTTCAACAGGAAATGTCATTTCTGAAGGACAATTATATTTGAGGATGTATAATACAACAAGGTATTAACAAGGATTCCAGCAAGTCGAGTACCAAAATACCGAAATGATGCACAGTTCTTCAGCATGGCACACCAATTGATAAACTTCATCCCAAATTTAGCCAGTCTCATTCATCCCATACAAAAGCTTTTGAGGAAAGGCCAATAATGATACTGAAGTCAGGAACAGACAACAGCTTTTCAGCAGATTAAGCTGCATTCCTCAGATTTATTATCTCACTATAATCCACTTAATTATCATAATGATTACAGATGCCATCCACAAAAGCCAGGAGCAATTCTCATTCTGGAGCAGAATAATGGTACCAGGAAGCCTGTATACTCACACTTGACAGCATTAATAGAAACTGAACTGAGAGATAATCCAACTGAAACAGGTGCATTTGTTGTTACATGGGGATGTGGATGATTTGCAGACTACCTCATGGTAGTCACTGAGACTCAGTACAGAAATATAGAAAATAGGAGTAGGCCATTCGGCCCCTTGAGCCTGCTCTGCTATTCGTTATGATCATGGCTGATCATCTGACTCGACAGCCTGTTGCTGCATTTCCCCATATCCTTTGATACCTTTTGTCACACGTGTTCTATCCAACTCCTTCTCAACACAGTCCTGTACACTTACAGCAAGACATTCATTCCCCTTGTACTTGAACCTTCTTGCTATGGAGGCCAACATACCATTTGCCTTTTTGGTCACCTGCTGCACCTGCATGCTTACCTTCAGAGACTGGGGTGGGGTGGGTAGGGTGGGGTGGGGTGGGGTGGGGTGGGGTGGGGGGGATACAATAGACTCTTGCCCTTTCCCCATTACTTTCCCCAACACTGCAGCTCTCCCTCGGCTTCCCTTTCTATCGCACCATTCACGACACCTCAAGGTCCTTTCCACCTCACCTTCTGTGAAGATTCGGGTTTCCAGCTGGCCTGCAAAGAAATAACCAGAATGATTTTGGGTGAGCTGTCTCTGCGGTTCACAGAAATTAATACCAGCAGATGCTAAGAATACAACGGTTCAGGACACAGTGAAGATATAGCGCCACCTGTAGGTCACAGACTGGAAGGACAGCATTACCTGTTCAGTGCCAAAAATCAGGAGAAATGGTTCACTGACCAGTCAAGCAACAGCCTGACATATGGCACTCAAGGAACCATACCTCACAAAGTCCTGGGCGGTATCGTCATCGTCCCTTGTCATGTATAGTCACAGCAGAAGGGCAGACACAGCAGAGGTGGCACTACAGTGGTATATAATTGGAAAGGGTTCACCCTGGGAGTCCTCAGCACCGAAGCTGGACCCCAAGAATGCTCATGGCTTCAGGTCAAACATGATCAAGGAAATCTCCCAACTATCAACTACCAATCTCTTCCCCCCTCCCCATTTAAGCTGCCGAAGTAGTATTCCATGTTGAATATCAGTTGAAGTGGAGTAGAGGGCACCAAAGGCACAGAATGTACTCTGGGTGGAGGCTTTAATATTGTGATGAAGGTGCAGGGGTGTACTGTACCTTTAAGAGAGTTGAAAAGCTAGCAAGGACTGCCAAAGCACACAGAGTCCTGAACAAGGTAATAATGTGACACTTGGTAAAAACAAATAGTGGCAGCTGGGTTTCCATGCCACAAAACAAATTCAAATTTGGCCAATCAGTTTAGATTATACCCCAAGATACCAAAACTCCATCAAACTTGAATTGAGTATTTTGATAATATTAAAACCACTGAAACAATCCAATGTTTTTGGGGGTATAAAACCAGACATTTTGAAGAGTTAGAGGGAGAACTGCCACAGACCAGCAAACATAGACTGCTGGGGCTGAAGAGCTCTCTGAAAGGTACCTGTCCATAAGAACTTTGGACAGAACATCGAAACCAACCTGTAGAGAATCTACAAAGGAGAATCGGCAAAGCTGACTAGTTTTGAAACTTTTTTGTAAATCTTTTTTATTATTTTTATTGGACTTTTTTATTGGACTAGTATTGTAGAACGGAAAGTAAAAGGTTTTGAGAGGAATTGTAAATCGTTGTTGGTTTTAATATTCTCTGTTGGATTTAACGAATAAAGTTGTTAATTTTTACTTTAAATAGTGACCTCTGGGATGGTTCTTTGCCTCTCGAATTTTAACATTACAGCACGGGGTGAATATTTTTGTGTTGCTTTTTAAATTAGCTGGGGGGGGGTTTCGCCGTGTCGTAACAATCTATCGCCAGGGTAGTTCAGTAGCACCATGACCGATCAGGAAGAACACAATACATTACATACCTGCGGCAGGTGGTGAGGAAATGAGAGAAATCAGAAGTGGACAGAGTGTCATGTGCACAGATCATATCTTCTTATTTTTCTGTAGTTTTGGTTGTGACTGAAATGGGAAAAGGACTTTTAAAATTAAGCATTGTGGGAGGATTTGTTGCACTCTCGACTCAAACTCATTGTAAGGAGAAAGTAAGGACTGCAGCTGCTGGAGATCAGAGTCAAGAGTGTGGTTATGCCAGAAATGTCGATTCTCCTGCTCCTCAGATGCTGCCTGACCTGCTGTGCTTTTCCAGCACCACACTCTCAACTCAAACTCATTGTAAGTCACATTACCTTGTTCAAGCAGCGAGGGAGATTGTGTACAAAGTGAGATTCAGCTGGCAATAAGTAACAAAAACAGAAATTGTTGGAGAAACTCATCGTAGTGGGCAGCCTATCCCCAGAAATGGAAACAGAGATGTTGAGGAAGGGAAGGGAAGGGAAGGGAGGAGTCAGACATGGATCAAGTGAAGGTGAGTGCGAAGGGAAAACAAAGTTTACATTTTGAGACCAGTGGTCCTTTTCCAGAATTGGAAAGATATTTATACTGTTGACCGGGGCGAGGGTGTCAGGCAGGAGGAGAGGAAGCCCAGTGGAAAGAGGAAAAAACTGGGCAGATTGTTCACAGTGAGCCAGATGACTGCACAAGTGAAATGGGGACCATGAGGAGGCCAAAAGCAACCTATTTCATGACAGAACCTGGGACTCAGGGGGATGGGTAATATACATGGGAGATGTTCAGGCTCTTAAATTGTTAAACTCAGTGTTGAATCTTGAAGGCAGCACGGTCCCAAAGCAGAAGATGAGGTATTATTCTTCCAGCTTACTTATGGCATCCACTGGAGCACTGCACATGCCCTGAAACAGAACCTTTAGCATGGTGGGCCTTTGAGGGGACAGGCAGTGTGATGAAATGGTAGTTACAGATCTCCAGCATCTGTTTTATTTAACTGGCTGGTATGTGGAGTTGTGACCAATTATGGGTGTTAAGAGCAATCAGCCTGACAACAAATATCTGGGTGGCTGCTGGGTGACTAAACAGCTTGAGAAAAGATCTGGAAGGTCAGAAAATCTTGGTAAGAAAAATAGTCATCTCAGTGAAGGATGTGAACAATGAACAGTATTTCCAACTGCCCACAGAACTAACTTTTGTTTTGCCTGTATGTGTAGTTTAGTAGATTTTATAAGGGGATTCGGGTTTTAACTTGAACAGTTATATGTCCTTCTCCTTTAACTCCTCTCACTTTCTTCAGGTCAGAGAGGTGGCTGTGGACACCTGCATGGACCCCAGTTGTGTCTCCTTGTGGGATACATGCAATATTCCTTGTTTCAGACCAACTCCGGCTCCAATCCACAACTCTTTCTCCATGACATGTTGCTTCCCTCTCTCGCCCTGAATTGGAAAGCTTCCAATTTCCATCCAGCCCTCAGGACTGAATATCAAGTTCAATGATTTTAGGGCCTGAGCACCTTACCCCAACCCCCACACACCAGGCCTTGTCATCACATGGGCTGCTCCCACAGTGAAGCCATTGTCAGCCACTAATGGTCCTCACTAGGAGCTACTGATTCTCCCATGTTGACCTTTACAGCTTCCGTCCTCTGACCAACTGTTTTCCTCTCACTCTGGGCTCTATCTCCTCCTACTGTTTATCCCTCCACCCCCTCCCCTACCCACAAATCTTTCCTCACTAAAATCCATTCTGAAGAATCCATTGACCCAAAATGTTGACTCTACTTCCTCTTCACTGCCAGACTTGCTGTGTTTTCCAGCAATTTCTGTCTTTGACAGTAATATGGCAACAGCTCGTAGTTATGAACATTAAATTTTGTAAAGTACAGAAAATTAGTTAGCATAGTCTGATAAACTGAGTCTAGAAATGATTTGGAGGTGCATGGGTTGGACTGGGGTGTGAGCTGAAAATGTGTTGCTGGAAAAGCGCAGCAGGTCCGGCAGCATCCAAGGAGCAGGAGAATCGACGTTTCGGACATAAGCCCTTCTTCAGGAAGGGGTTCAGGAAGCCCTTCTTCTTCGGGCTTATGCCCGAATCGTCGATTCTCCTGTTCCTTGGATGCTGCCGGACCTGCTCCGCTTTTCCAGCAACACATTTTCAGCTCTGATCTCCAGCACCTGCAGTCATCACTTTCTCCTTGGACTGGGGTGTACAAAGTTAAAAATCACACAACACCAGGTTATAGTCCAACAGATTTATTTGGAGGCTCTAGATTTCAAAGCGTTGTTTCCTTATTAGGTGGTTGAGGAGCAGAATCACACGACAGACTTTATAGCAACGAGATTGCAGTGTCATGGAATGTCATATTAAACAAATTTAACTTGAGTCTTTCATCTTTTAGAATGGTCATGTTAGTTTCAGTTCCTTTGATCCATCAAACAGATCATTGTTTACAGCAAACTACCTGGCTTTCAGCACAACACCATCCAACCCTGTCATGGCAGACGCCGCAACACAAGTCAGAGTGTCCACATGGATACCACAATTACACATGGGGACACAACCCACCATGTGGCAGGTTCTCAGGGGATCGGCCAACATTGTCTATCTCATACGCTGCAGGCAAGGATGCCCTGAGGCATGGTACATTGGTGAGACCGAGCAGAGGCTGCAGCAACGGATGAATGGACACTGCACAACAATCAACAGGCAGGAGTGTTCCCTCCCAATCGGAGAACATTTCAGCAATCCAGGACATTCGAGCTCGGACCCTCGGGTGACCATCCTCCAAGACGGACTTCGGGTCAGGCAACAATGCAAAGTAGCCGAGCAGAGGCTGATAGCCAAGGTCGGTACCCATGGGAAAGGCCTCAACCAGGACCTTGGATTCATGTCGCACTACAGATGACCCCATTGTTCTCACTCACACACGCACACAAGCCCCCGCAGACGCTCTCTCATACAAAAGCTCTCTCTCATACGATCACACATACCCTCTCATATACTTGCACATACACACTCACTCTCACAGACACTCACACCCCACCTACCCCCCAACACACACACCCATATAAATTTTAGGGGTGAATCTGTACTTGCAGAATTACATTTTATTTGCTCAATAACTGCATAAATCCATGTCAAATGTTGTAAATCCCACTTTAGAAAAAGAATCAGTCTGACCTAACACTGGGACACAGACAGACTTTAACTTCACACCTTCAATGCATTATCTGAGCTGAGATGGCACCTATTGTTAACAGCTATCTCGAGAATGTAATTTTAACAAAGTTCTGAGATTTACATATGAAGGAACCAAAACTAACATGACCACTCTAAAAGATGAAAGACTCAATTTGTTTAATATGACATTCCATGACACTGCAATCCTGTTGCTTTGACTCTGCTCCTCAACCACCTGATGAAGGAGCAGCGCTCTGAAAGCTCGATTCAAATAAACCTGTTGGACTATAAGCTGGTGTTGTGTGGGTCTAAAAGAACAGGTAAATTGAGCAATTTTGTGTACTCTCATTAAATCTTTAGCTTTTGTGGCGACTCTGAAAATAGCAGGTTTTGTTTTGCAGCATTAAGCCAGTTTTGAAACAACAGACAATGAGGATTTACGGGTGGTATGAGTAAACAGCACAGACGAAGGGGAAAGCCAGATTCTGTGCTGCATTTTAAAATGGTACTGAAGATGACAAAGGGCTTCCTGCAGGTGACAGAGTAGACCCAAAAATCCTAAGTGACCTTTCAAAATCCAAGTGAATTGAACTGGCAGGTAAACCAAAGGCACCATGACCTGACAGAGCTCACAGGGCAGAAATCATCATGAAACTGGCACAGAACTTGGCTTTAGTAGAAATACAAGAGAAATTAGGTACCCCACTTCAGAATCAGGTAGTATTAGGTACTGCTTAAAGCATCTTGAGAAATGAAAGAGCTGCAGATGGGGAAGCCTGAAAGGGAGATGGATTCTAAAGGCAGAAAAGCGCAGCAGGTCAGGCAGCATCCAAGGAACAGGAGAATCGACGTTTCGGGCATAAGCCCTTCTTCCTGAAGAAGGGCTTATGCCCGAAACGTCGATTCTCCTGTTCCTTGGATGCTGCCTGACCTGCTGCGCTTTTCCAGCAACACATTTTCAGCTCTGATCTCCACCATCTGCAGCCCCCACTTTCTCCTCTAAAGGCAGAAAGCCATGTAAAAGGATAATAACAAGAATTTTAAAAACTACAATTAGAAATGCAAGAGAGAGAGAACGCAAGAGGATATGAACACAAGTTTAAAAAGATACAGCTCAAATAGGAGACAAGAGACGCTAATGCAAGCACTGATGGGAAGAATATGAATTATAATTTGAAGACTGGGAAGGAAATAATTACATTTGCACAGGCCCTACCAATCTTTAAGGTAAAGGATGTGGAGGTATTCTTCATGTCATTTGAGAAAATAGCAAGGCAGAAGGAGACTTTACATTGCTTGTGCAGAGTATGTTGACAGGTAGAACACAGGAATGTTGTGCTTTCCTGTCAGTGAACGTTTCTCAGAATGATGCTGGTAAAAACAAACTGCACTTGCTGCATGTGATAGTGCCTGAGGCATCTCAGCACAGGGTCTGAAGCTCTCAGAGATTATTCTCAGAGCGAGTCGGAAATCTCACCAACTTCCAAATAATAAGAATCCGTATTGAGGACTAGACTATTGTAACTGTTAGACAGCCAACAATAACAATTGATAAGGAATATAAAACTAAATCTTTTTTCTCGTCATCCTCAAATGTGGAAGACATTAAAAATGGGAGACTGAAAGGAAACCGGGCAGCAAGGTGAACAAATGGATGGATGGATGGATGGGAATGCCTCAGGAAGGTCAATACTGAGGGTGGAAATGAAGATCGAAAGCAAACTTGACCCTCCGACAGGGCGACCCTCCCTCAGCACTGACCCTCCGACAGTGCGGCCCTCCCTCAGCACTGACCCTCCGACAGGGCGGCCCTCCCTCAGCACTGACCCTCCAACAGGGCGACCCTCCCTCAGCACTGACCCTCCGACAGTGCGGCCCTCCCTCAGCACTGACCCTCCGACAAGGCGGCCCCCGCTCAGCACTGACCCTCCGACAGGGCGGCCCTCCCTCAGCACTGACCCCCCGACAGTGCGGCACTCCCTCAGTACTGACTCCCCGACAGTGCGGCGCTCTCTCAGTACTGACTCCCCGACAGTGTGGCACTCCCTCAGCACTGACCCTCTGACAGTGTGGCCCTCCCTCAGCACTGACCCTCCGACAGTGCGGCCCTCCCTCAGCACTGACCCTCCAACAGTGCAGCGCTCCCTCAGCACTGACCCTCAGACAGTGCGGCACTCCCTCAGCACTGACCCTCCAACAGTGCAGCGCTCCCTCAGCACTGACCTTCCCACAGTGCAGTGCTCCCTCAGCACTGACCTTCCCACAATGCAGCACCCTCTCAGTAGACCCTCCGACAGTGCAGCACTCCCTCAGTACTGACCCAGACTGTGCAGCACTCCCTCAGTACTGAATCTCCGACAGCGCGGCACTCCTTCAGTGCTGGCCCTCCAATATTGTTGTGCTCCCTCAGTACTGATTCTTTGGCAATTCAGACCAGTTGGACATTAAAAGTAATTTCCTCATACCTGATTCTCTTGTGGACTTGCTTCACTCAAATCAGCCTGGAAAGAAAGAACCAGAACGTTTCTATATTAGCTCTGTTTGTTGGATGTCAAGGAGAAAGTGAGGTCTGCAGATGCTGGAGATCCAAGTTGAAACTTTATTGCTGGAACAGCACAGCAGGTCAGGCAGCATCCAGGGAACAGGAGATTCGACGTTTCGGGCACAGGCCCTTCTTCAGGATTCCTGAAGAAGGGCCTGTGCCCGAAACGTCGAAACTCCTGTTCCCTGGATGCTGCCTGACCTGCTGTGCTGTTCCAGCAATAAAGTTTCAACCTTGTAGGATGTCAAGCATAATAATATATTCGGCACCAGCGCAAATGCTTAGGACCCTCCGATAGTGCGGAACTCCCTCAGCACAGACCCTCCCACAGTGCACAGGCTCCCTCAGCACTGTCCCATCTACAGTGCGCATACTCCCTCAGCACTCACCCTCCCGACAGTGTGGCGCTCCCTCAGCACTGACCTTCCCACAGTGCGGCATTGCCTCAGCACTGACCCTCCGACAGTGTAGCATTCCCTCATCACCAATCCTCTGACACTGCAGACCTCCCTCAGCACTGACCCTCCGACAGTGCAGCATTGCCTCAGCACTGACCCTCTGACACTGCAGACCTCCCTCAGCACTGACCCTCCGACAGTCCGGCACTCCCTCAGTACTGACCCTCCGACAGTGCAGTTCTCCCTTAGCACTGACCGTCCGAGAGTGCAGCGATCCCTCAGTACTGACCCTCCGACAGTGCAGTTCACCCTCAGCACTGACCCTCCGACAGTGCGCATACTCCCTCAGTAATGACCCTCCCGACAGTGCGGCCCTCCCTCAGCACTGACCCTCCCACAGTGCGGCGCTCCCTCAGCACTGACCCTCCGACAGTGCGCATACTCCCTCAGTAATGACTCTCCCGACAGTGCGGCCCTCCCTCAGCACTGACCTTCCGACAGTGCGGCGCTCCCTCAGCACTGATCTTCCCTCACTGTGCATGCTCCCTCGGCACTGACCCTCCCTACCGTGCGGCGCTCCCTCAGCACTGACCTTCCCACACTGTGCATGCTCCCTCGGCACTGACCCTCCCGACAGTGCAGCGCTACCTCAGCACTGACCTTCCCACAATGTGGCACTCACTCAGCATTGACCTTCCCACACTGCGCATGCTCCCTCAGCACTGACCCACCAACAGTGTGGCACTCCCTCAGTACTGAACTTCCCACAATGCAGCACCCTCTCAGTAGACCCTCCGACAGTACAACACTGCCTCAGTACGGATCCAGACTGTGCAGCACTCCCTCAGTACGGACCCAGATTGTGCAGTACTCCCTCAGCACTGACCCAGATTGTGCAGTACTCCCTCAGCATTGACCTCCCCCGGGCTATAACTCTAACCAGAAACATCACCTCCATCAAAACTGCGTCCACTCTGTCCAAATATTTTATACATTTAAAGACCTCCATCAGGTCGTTGAGATGTACAGCATGGAAACAGACCCTTCGGTCCAACCCGTCCATGCCGACCAGATATCCCAACCCAATCTAGTCCCACCTGCCAGCACCCGGCCCATATCCCTCCAAACCCTTCCTATTCATATACCCATCCAAATGCCTCTTAAATGTTGTAATTGTACCAGCCTCCACCACTTCCTCTGGCAGCTCATTCCATACCCATACCACCCCCTGTGTGAAAAGGTTGCCCCTTAGGTCCCTTTTATATCTTTCCCCTCTCACCCTAAACCTATGCCCTCACCCTAAACCTATGCCCTCTAGTTCTGGACTCCCCGACCCCAGGGAAAAGACTATCTATTTAACCTATCCATGCCCCTCATAATTTTGTAAACCTCTATAAGGTCACCCCTCAGCCTCACGCCTTCTTCACTATCCTACCTACCTGTGACTCCACTTTCAAGGAGCTATGACCCTGCACTCCAAGGCCTCTTTGTTCAGCAACACTCCCTAGGACCTTACCATTAAGTGTGTAAATCCTGCAAAGATTTGCTTTCCCAAAATGCAGCATCTCGCATTTATCTGAATTAAACTCCATCTACCACTTCTCAGCCCATTGGCCCATCTGGTCCAGATCCTGTTGGAATCTGAGGTACCCCTCTTCACTGTCCACTACACCTTCAATTTTGGTGTCATCTGCAAACTTATCAACTATACCTTTTATGCTCGCACCCAAATCATTTATGTAAATGACAAAAAGTAGAGGACCCAGCACCGATCCTTGTGGCACTCCACTGGTCACAGGCCTTCAGTCTGAAAAACAACCCTCCGTCACCACCCTGTGTTTTCTACCTTTGAACCAGTTCTGTATCAAAATGGCTGGTTCTCCCTGTATTCCGTGAGATCTAACCTCCCATGGGGAACCTTGTCGAACTGAAGTCCATATAGATCACATCTATGGCTCTGCCCTCATCAATCCTCTTTGTTACTTCCTCAAAAAACTCAATCAAGTTTGTGAGACATGATTTCCCACGCACAAAGCCATGTTGACTATCCTTGCCTTTCCAAACACATGTACATCCTGTCCCTCAGGATTCCTTCCAACAACTTGCCCACCAACGACGTCAGGCTCACTGGTCTCTAGTTCCCTGGCTTGTCCTTACCACCCTTCTTAAACAGTAGCACCACATTAGCCAACCTCCAGTCTTCCTGCACCTCCCCTGTGACTATCGATGATACAAATATCTCAGCAAGAGGCCAGCAATCACTTCTCTAGCTTCCACAGAGTTCTAGGGTACACCTGATCAGGTCCTGGGGATTTATCCACCTTTACAAGTTTCAAGGCATCCAGCACTTTCTCCTCTGTAATATGGACATTTTGTAAGATGTCACCATCTTTCATATCCTTTTCCACAGTAAATACTGATGCAAAATACTCATTTAGTGTCTCCCCCAATTTCTGCGGCTCCATACAAAGGCTGCCTGGCTGATCACTGAGGGGCCTTATTCTCTCTCTAGTTATCCTTTTGTCCTTAATGTATTTTAAAAACCCTTTGGATTCTCCTTAATTCTATTTGCCAAAGCTATCTCATGTCCCCGTTTTGCCCTCCTGATTTCCCTCTTAAGAGGGGTACCTCAGATTTCCCTCTTATACTCCTATTTCCTTTATACTCTTCTAAGGATTCACTCCATCCATCCTGTCTATACCTGACATTTGGTTCCTTCTTTTTCTTAACCAAACCCTCAATTTCTTTAGTCACCGAGCATTCCCTATACCTACCAGCCTTTCCTTTCACCCTGACAGGAATATACTTTCTCTGGATTCTCGTTATCTCATTTCTGAAGGCTTCCCATTTTCCAGCCACCCCTTTACCTGCGAACAACTGCCCCCAATCAGCTTTTCAAAGTTCTTGCCTAATAGTGTCAAAGTTGCCTTTCTCCATTTTTGAACTTCAACGTTTAAATCTAGTCCATCCTTTTCCATCACTATTTTAAATCTAATAGAATTATGGTCACTGACCCCAAAGTGCTCCCCCCACTGACACCTCAGTCACCTGCCCTGCCTTATTTCCCAAGAGCAGGTCAAGTTTTGCACAGTCTCTTGTAGGTACATCCATATACTGAATCAGAAAATTGTCTTGTACACACTTAACAAATTCCTCTCCACCTAAACCCTTAACACTATGGCAGTCCTAGTCTATGTTTGGAAAATTAAAATCCCCTACCATAACCATCCTATTATTCTTACAGATAGCTGAGATGTCCTGCTCCTCAGATGCTGCCTGACCGTCTGTGCTTTTCCAGCATCACCCTTTTTTGACTCTCATTTCCATCTTGCCCTTCTATCCCTCAGTACATCCCAATGCCTGGGGACATGGGTCTTTGTTATCCTGCAGACACAATTATAATGTGACTGCGTAGCAGGATGCTACAAACAGCAGCATGACAAATAAAGTTCTGCGTATTTTCCGAAAGCGGTGAGGAAAGGTATACTATTCTGATTCAGTGAAGCCATTTCTACTCACGTTCTCCTCCTGGCTCATCTTGACTACTGGCCTCGAGTCAACCTGGAAGAAAATCACCAGAATATTTTGGCGTTAACCGTGACACTGTTGTTGGGATGGAAATTGAAACCAGGAGTTGTTGATGCAGTGGTTCAGGACAGTGAGGCTATGGCGCTGAATGTTGATCACAACCAGAAACTACAGTGATAGCTGTTTCCCCATAATAATTGTTCAAATTGAGACAGCGAGACCGAACCATGTAGATGCCCCAGAGTACAACGGGACCTTGATCAGATAGGAAAATGGGCCAAGGAGTGGCAGATGGAGTTTAATTTAGATAAATGTGAGATGCTGCACTTTGGAAAGGCATATCAGAGCACAACTTACACACGGAAGGTCCTGGGGCAGTGATGGATCACAGTTCCTTAAAAGTGGAGTCACATGTAGACAGGGTAGTGAAGGCGACATTTGGTGCACTTGCCTTGAGTACTGGAGTTCAAAGGTCAGGTTGCTGTACAGGACATTGGTTCGGCCACTTTTGGAATGCCATGTTCAATTCTGGTCTCTCTGCTGTTGGAAAGATGTTTTTAAACTTGAAAAGGTTCAGAAAGGTTTTACAAGCATGTTGCCAAGATTGGAGGGTTTGAGCTATAGGGACAGGCTGATCAGGCTGGGGCTGTTTTCTCTGGAGCATTGGAGGCTGAGGGGTGACCTTGTAGAGGTTTACAAAATCATGAGGGGCATGGATAGGGTAAATAGACAAAGTCTTTTCCCAGGGATTGGGGAGTCCAAAGGTAGAGGGCATAGGTTTAGTGTGAGAGGGGAAGGATATAAAAGGAATCTAAGGGGCAACGTTTTCACGCAGAGGGTGGTACATGTATGGAATGAGCTGTCAGAGGAAGTGGGTGGAGGCTGGTACAATAATAAAACATAAAAAGAATCTAGATGGGTATATAAATGGGAAGGGTTTAGAGGGATATGGGCCAAGTGCTGGCAAATAACTAGATTAATTTAGGATATCTGGTCAGAACAGAAGAGTTGGACCGAAGGGTCTGCTTCCACGTCTTACATTTATATGATGTAGTGACTGCTGAAACAAAAGTTTAATAGCATAGGAGGAGATTATTCAGCTCAATTTCTTTGTCATTGTCTCTTGGAGCTTTCTAACGCACATCTGAAGCTATTGCCTTGACAGTGACCCTTCTCAATTACCCTTCCCCACCACTAGTCAATCACCATTCCATTTAGCTATCTATATTTATCTTTCCCCTCAACCCTGCTCCCTTCATTCCTTTTCCCCTCACTTGCCTGAAAGTCAACTCTCATTTCATCCACCTACCCCTTCATAATGCGCTCCCCCCTCCCCTATATCCCCACCTCCCCAAACCCCTTCATTCCCCCACTCATCGTCCTTTCACTTTCTGTCCCCTTCACTTTTGCCCCTAACTCACCTCCCAACTTTCCTTCAGCCATAAGACCATAAAGACATGGGACTCCAAATTGGGCCATTCAGCCCATCGAGTCTGCTCTGCCATTCCATCCTGGCGGATAAGTTTCTCAACCCCATTCTCCCGCTTCCTCCCCATAACCCTCGATCCTCTTGATAATCAAGAACCTATCAATCTCAGTCTTAAATATACTCAATGACCTGGCCTCCACAGCATTCCATCGCAGTGAATTCACCACTGGCTGGCTGGTGAAGTTCTCCTTATCTCCGTTCTAAAAGGTCTTCCCTTTAATGTAATGCTGTGCTGTCAGGTCCTAATCTCTCCTACCAACGGAAACATCTTCCCAACGTTTGTTCTCTCTCTCTCTCTC
>NW_025212980.1:0-28581 GCF_004010195.1 Chiloscyllium plagiosum
GGCCTTGTTGGTAAGGGATGATATTCAGTCCCTTCTGCAGGGGGACCTAGAGTCAGGGGATGTAGAAGCAGTGTGGATAGAGCTGCGAAATACTAAAGGTAAAAAGACCCTTTTGGGAGTCATCTACAGGCCCCCAAACAGGAGTCTGGATGTCGGATGTAAGTTGAATCAGGAGCTGAAATTGGCCTGTCGTAAAGATGTTACTACAGTTGTTATGGGGAATTGTAACATGCAGGTAGACTGGGAGAATCAGGATGGTATTGGACCTCAAGAAAGAGACTTTGTGGAGTGCCTCAGAGATGGATTCTTAGAGCAGCTGGTGCTGGAGCCGACCAGGGAGAAGGCAATTCTGGATCTGGTATTGTGTAACGAACCAGAGTTGGACACAGACCCCGAAATGAAGGAGCCATTGGGAAGTAGTGACCATAATACAATAAGCTTCAATCTGCAGTTTGAGAGGGAGAGGGTACAGTCGGAAGTGACAGTACTTCTGTTGAAGAAAGTGAATTATGGGGCTATGAGGGAGGAGCTGACCAAAGTTCAATGGTACAATACCTTAACAGGGATGACCGTGGAGGAGCAATGGCGGATATTTCTGTGCATAATGCAGAAGTTGCAGGATCAGTTCATTCCTAAAAGGAAGAAAGATCCCAGGAAGAGGCATGGGCGGCCGTTGCTAACGAGGGAAGTTAAGAAGCATATAAAGTTAAATGGGAAAAAGTATAACATAGCAAGGATAAATGGGAAAGCTGAGGACTAGGAAGCTTTTAAAGAGGAAGAGAGGGTTACTAAGAAGGAACTACGCAGAGGAAAAATGAGGTACGAAGGTAAACTGGCCAATAATATAAAGGAGGATAGTAAAAGCTTTTTTAGGTATGTGCAAGCTAAAAAAATGGTTAGGACTAGAATTGGGCCCTTGAAGACAGAAACAGGGGAATATATTACCGGGAACAAAGAAATGGCAGAGGAATTAAATAGGTAATTCAGATCTGTGTTCACTGGGGAAGACACAAGCAATCTCCCTGAGGTAACAGTGGCTGAAGGACCTGAACTTAAGGGAATTTATATTTGCCAGGATTTGGTGTTGGAGAGACTGTTAGATCTGAAGGTTGATAAGTCTCCAGGGCCTGATGGTCTGCATCCCAGCATACTGAAGGAGGTAGCTCAAGAAATCGTGGATGCGTTGGTGATTATTTTCCAGAGTTCGATAGATTCGAGGTCGGTTCCTGAGGATTGGAGGGTGGCTAATGTTATACCACATTTTAAGAAAGGTGGGCGAGAGAAAGCAGGAAATTATAGACCAGTTAGTCTGACCTAAGTGGTGGGAAAGATGCTGGAGTCTATTATAAAGGATGAAATTACGACACATCTGGATAGTAGTAACAGGACAGGTCAGAGTCAGCATGGATTTATGAAGGGGAAATAATGCTTGACTAATCTTCTTGAATTTTCTGAGGATGTAACTATGAAGTTGGACGAGGGAAATCCAGTAGATGTAGTGTACCTGGACTTTCAGAAAGCTTTTGATAAAGTCCCACACAGGAAGTTAGTGAGTAAAGGATGTTAGGAGATTACAGGGTGACCTGGACACGTTAGGTGAGTGGGCAGATGCATGGCAGATGCAGTTTAATGTGGATAAATGTATGGTTATCCACTTTGGTGGCAAGAACAGGAAGGCAGATTACTACCTCAATTTATGTAAAGGGACAGTACAGAGAGATCTGGGTGTTCTTGTACACCAGTCAACGAAGGCTAGCATGCAGGTACAGTAGGCAGTGAAGAAGGCTAATAGCATGCTAACCTTCATAACAAGAGGAATTGAGTATAGAAGTAAAGAGATGCTTCTGCAGCTGTACAGGGCCCTGGTGAGGCCACACCTGGAGTACTGTGCGCAGTTCAGGTCTCCAAATTTGAGGAAAGACATTCTGGCTATTGAGAGAGTGCAGCGTAGGTTCCCGAGGTCAATTCCTGGAATGGCGGGATTACCATACACTGAAAAACTGAAGCGACTGGGCTTGTATAACCTTGAGTTTAGAAGACTGAGAGGGGATCTGATTGAGACGTATAAGACTATGAATGTATTGGACACTCTGGCAGCAGGAAACACCGCTGATGGGTGAGTGCCGAACCAAAGGACATAGCTTAAAAATACGGGGTAGACCATTTAATGACAGAGATGAAGAGAAACGTCTTCACCCAGAGAGTGGTGGCTGTGTGGCATTCTCTACCCCAGAGAGCAGTGGAGGCCCAGTCTCTGGATTCATTTAAAAAAAGTTGGATAGAGTTCTCAAAGATCGTGGAATAAAGGGTTATGGAGATAAGGCAGGAACAGGATACTGATTAGGAATGATCAGCCATGATCATATTGAATGGCGGTGCAGGCTCGAAGGGCTGAATGGCCTACTCCTGCACCTATTGTCTATTGTCTATTGTAGGAATGGTGTCAGGGTCCAATCCCTTTGTCGTGTCTACTGTGCTCAGCTGTTTCTTCATGTTACGTGCAGCGAATCGAATTGTTTGAAGTCTGGCATCTGTGATTCTGTGGATATCATCCAAGCAACACTCCTGGCTGAGGATGGTGTATACACTGCATCCTTGTCTTTTACACTGATGTGCAGTAAGTTTCCATTTCTTTCGGGGAATGGTAAAGCAATAGCCGAGTGGTGTTGCTGCTGATGTGTTAGCCTCACAACCGCAGTAATGTACTGGTGTCCAGAGTTCGAATCCTGTTACAGTAAATGATGGAATTCAAATCCAATATATGTTTGGGATTAAGAGTCTAATGATGATCCTGAATCAATTGCTGATTGTGGGAGAAAGCGATTTGGTTTAGTGATGTCCTTTAGGGAAGGAAACTGCCATCCAAACCTGCTCTGGCCCACATGTAACTCCAGACACATAGCAATGTCATTGACTCTTAACAGTCCTCTGAGCAATAAATGCTGACCTAGTAAGCGACGCCCTAATCCCAATGAACATTATTTTCAAATAATATTTGTGGAGTCCTTTTCTCTCGTTGGTTGTTCCACGGTTCAACTCTATTTCTGACAGGATGTGGCAGGACTGCAGAGCTTCGATCTGACCTGTTTGCTTTGTAATCCTGTTGCCCTCTCTATCAGATATTAGTCCTGCTGTTTGGAATGTCAGTATAGTAGTCAGTGTGATAGCTTTAAATGGATTGTCATCAGTTTTAGATACACATGGTTCTGACTCTGGTATATTCACCCACAATTGTCAATGAAACATCGATCTGATAATGGGAAAGATTCGACTGGGCAAAACGTTACAGGTTGTAACTGAATACAATTCTCCTGCTGTCCAGCTGTGATCTATAGTACCACATGAACTTCTAGGTTTGAGCTGCAATTTCTGCAATGCAATTCTGCTGTCTGTCCCCCAGTTCACACCGAGACCCACACACCCATCACCCCGTGACCTACCCTGTTTACTGATGTGGTAACACTTCCATTTTAATATTCTCATTCCTCTGAGTTTCTGTCCAGGGTGTCACACCTCTTACTTGTCATGTTTCTGAAAACCCTTAAATATTATTTGTGGGGCAACACTGTGGCTCAGTGGTTAGTGTTGCTGCCTCACAGCGCTGAGGACCCAGGTCCGATTCCATCCTCTGGCAACTATCTTGCACATTTTCGCTGTGTCTGTGTGAGGATTTTTTCCGCATGCTCCGGTTCCCAAAACTGTGCAGGTTTCTGCCCTTGCTGAACAGTCTATAGTGTTCAGGAATGTGCAGGTTAGGTCCATTAGTCAGGGGTAAATATAGAATAAGGGAACGGTCTGGTTAGTTTAGTCTTCAGAGGATCGGTGTGGACTTTTTGGGCCGAAGGGCCTGTTTCCACACTTTAAGGATTCAAATTCTAATATTCATCTGAATCTTTTCCGTCCCGTCGTGCCACTTTCGGTTTTAACATTGTAACTGTTTATCTCTGTTTCTCTCCATGGTCTTGATTAGGAACTTTGTAGTGTCAATCTTATGTAATTTCAGAACCAATGAATTTGTACATCTTGTGTTATTGTTCACTTCCCAGTGTATGGTGCTCCATGTTGGGCAGGGCGTTTGCGTAGCTTTGACACACGTCTTTCAAGCTGTTCAAAACCAGAAATTGCTAGAGAAACACAGCAGGTCTGGCACCATCTGAGGAGACAGAGAAACGAAACAAGGTAGTATTTCAAGTCCAGCTTGACCCTTGTTCAGAACTGAAAAGGACGTTTTAATCCCTTGACGAAAGTGAACGAGGGATGATGGGAAACAGAGCATGTGGCGATGCAATGTCACAGAGGAGGGTCTTTCCATTGTGGTTTAAGAGAAACAGATGTAAGTTGGGTGTATATTAATGTGTGAATGGGAGAAATTGTTTTGGTCTATTGAGTGCAATATGAACAATACATAGACAATATCATAGGGAAACCAGGAAGCAGAACGTTTGTAAAATGAAGAACAGCCATAATGGGTTCAGAATGTGAAATTATGGAAAAGAATGTTAACTCCTATGGGCTGTAACATACAATGCATAAAGTGAGGTGTTATTCGAGCTTGGCTTGAGCTTCATTGGAACATTGCAGCAGCTCAGGACCGAAATGTCAGCATGAGAGCAAGGAAGGTTATTAAAATGGGAAGCAGTGAGAAGGTCAAGGTTATTCTTCCAGACAGAGTAGGAATATTCCTCAGTGCAGTCTCTGTTTGGTCTCACCAGTGTAAAGGAGACTGCATTAAGAGAAGCAATGTCAGGAGACTGGATTGAGAGTACAAGTGAAATGTTGCTTCACCGGGGAGTTGTGATTGAGTCAGTTTCCGCTGATCATATGTTCAGCAACATGCAGAAGTTCCGACGAATGTTTGAATAGAACCAGACATCTAACCTGAGGATTTCTGTCTCATATCTGGTCTGAGTCGTGATGTGGAATTACACCCAGAGGGAGGTAATTGCGTATACATGGGCAGATATTCAAGCAGATATCACATACTGTTTGAAAAGAAGGACTCGAAAGAAGATGAGGCACCCGTGGTTAACAAAGTCTGTCAAGGATACTCCTCAATCACAAATTAACGAGCCCAGATTGAGAACACTTATTTCAAGGACCAGAAGCAGATGCGAGGCATGAACTTCAATTGTGCTTCCTAAATTACACATTGAAACCCCTGTCATTGCTGCTCCGTCCTCTTCCCTGCTTGTCTCCCCTTTCTGATTCCAGATTCTCCCTCTCCAATTACAGAGCACATTCTCTCACATTATGGTCCCTATCCACTACAACTGAAGTTCTTTGATCATGTCTACCTTCCCTGCAGTAGCATCAAGCTCCGTTTGTGCTGCCACTTTGCCTCTGGTCTCAGTGTGGTTCGGCCTCTCCATTCATGCTGTTTTACACGTCCCACTCACATCTCACTCCGGAAAGTTTCCTTCTTGGAGTAAACTTTATTGAAAACCCCTCTTCCCCTTTGCACTGAATAATCCAAACTTCAAAAAGTATTCTCAGCCTTCATCTCACTGTACTAAAGGCAACTGCACGCTGACCGTGTGGTATAACAATTCCCTTTCTTACATAGCTCTGGCCAGAGAAACGTTTTCACTGTAGAGATCATCACCCCCTTTCGACAAAGGAAATTATTTTCTTGATGTCATATTGACACTGGTAAGAGTTTCACGCTGCCTTAGTATCGTAACATGGAGAAAAAACAAATCACAGTATGAACTTTGGACTGAATGTTCTTTACCTGTCATTTTTGTTTAAGATTGTTTCAAATTTGCAATGCTTATTAGTGAATGCTTGTTCTTGAAGTTAGTATCAAATGGAATGGAGGACGTTGAGAGATGACGTTCTGGAAATTAATAAAATAATGGGCGGCATAGATTGGGTGAATTGCCAAGGTCCTTTCCACACGATAGGGGAGATCAACCATATAGGATACAGCTTTAAGGTAAAAAGGGGACGATTTAACAGGGGCAAAACGGCAACTTTTTCACGCAGAGGAGGTCTATGTATGGAATGAGCTGCCAGATGAGCTGTTAGATGCAAGTGCAGTGACAACATTTAAAAAGACATTTGGACAAACAAATGAATGGGAAGCGTTTAGAGGCATGTGGACCAAATCCAATAAGATGAGACTAGTTTAGTTCGGAAGCCCTGGTCAGTATGGGCAGGTTGGATGAAATGTTTGTGCGCAATATGACTGTATGAATCTAGAAAGCGAGGGAAAAAGCAAGAAATAGACAGAAAAAGGATGAAAAGGCATGATGTAAGTAAATTGGCAAGAAATATAAAAATAAGCATCACAAGTTTTTTTCTGTGTGTATATAAAAAGTTGAAGATGAGTGTGCGACTTTTGGTAGAAAGAATGTCAGGAAAGTATATTGAGAATATTCGGAGGGTGTGACTGGGGACGTGGCTACAGGGAACAGGGAGATAGTTTACGCCAGTATTTGACATCAATCCTCACAGGATAAAGCACTGTAAGTATTTCAAAATCATCAAGAAAAAGGTAATAAGCGGGGTTCTTGAACTGTCTCTAACAAAAGGTACAAGGTTTTTAACAACAGGTAAGCCGAAGGATCGGCATGTCAACAGTCATTCATAATTGGTTTTAAACGAAGTTGTTTCAGAGTGACTGGTGCCACTGTGTGAAATATTCCAAAACTCTCTAGATTACAGAAGTGTTCCAGCGAAACGCGTGAAGCTCCAATATGGTGCCTGTTTTCAAGGATGGAGCGAGACAGAAAGCAGGAACCATTTAGCCTAACCATTATTGCTGGGAATCTGCGACAGTCTATCATTAAGGAAGGAATTGCAGGGCATTTAGAAAAGCGTCAGGCAGAGTCAGCATGGTTTTGTGAAAGGGAAACTGCATTTTGCCTTGTAAAATCATGCAAAGTTTTTCTGGAGATCCCTCAGAATGTAACAAGCGGACTTGATAAAGGGGAACTGGTAGACATGAGACTTTCCAGAGATATTCCTCAAGGTATCACAAAGTAAAGGTTCTTCCACCAGACAGAACCTCCGAATATGATGGATAACATGGAATAATGGATGGTTATCACATAGAAATTTGAGAGTCAGGATTCATCGATCTTTATGATAAAGACATATCTACTGGAGTAGCACGAATATCAATCCAATGGCTTCAGTTATTCACATCGATACTGAGAGGCTGAAGGAGGGAGCTGAGTGCAATACACATCCAAGTTTGAGGATGACACTGACAACCAAAAGGCAGGCTATTTTTAATGAAAAGGAGTCTCAACAAAAGAGCGGTACAAAGGGATTGGAGTGTTCCTGAGCATGAAACACAAAGTCATCATGCTGATACAGAAAGGAACTAGATCGATACATTAAGCGGGTTGCTAGAATGAAAGTGTTTAATTATTGAGTACATCTAAAATGGTGAGGCATTTATTCATTGTGCTTGAAATGAATGACCGTGACATTACTGAAAAGGACAAGGTACAGAGGGGGGTTGGCAAGGAATTTGTTGAGAATGTGGTTCCACATCTGGGCTGATTGTCTCACTCTGGGACACTGATACAGAATAATTGATATCGATTTCAAACTGAGATGTAAAGAAATGTCGTTTTTCAGAAGATAGTAAATGTCTGGAATTCCCGATCCCAGAGAGTTGTAGAAGGTGGGTCTCTGAATGTACTTACAAACGGGGTGGATTGGTTTCGGACATAGAAGCGAGTTGAGAGATACGAGGGGGTAGCAGGAAAGTGGAGTTGAGCCAGCCTGGATTCTACAAGAACATTTTCGAAACAAGGCCTAACCAGTGACCTCGATCTGCTCCTGTGTAGCAGGTCCGAAGGGCTGAATGGAACATCAGAACATAGGACTGATGGACACGAGTGGGCCATTCGGCCCTTTGACACTATTCCACCAGTAAAATAGGTTATGGTTCATCTCATTGTGCTCTCAGCGGCACTTTTCTCTCCATGCACTATTATCCCTGATACACATGTCTATGGAAAATCAGACGAAGCCAGCCTCGATATAATATAAACATGCAGTCATCACAAACTTCTGGGAAAGAGAATTCCCACTTGAATAAATGCCCACTTTGTGAATTCTCCTCACTCCGATTCTGACTGTGGTTGGAAGGTGCGACTGTTACCTTTTCTCGTACCACTCCTCTACTGTTCGCAACAAATTTAAATGTAACCAGGTTGGAGATATGGCTGATAATAAAGGTCTCAGACCGGGTCAGGTTCAGTGATAGGAGCAAGTCAGGCAGATTTCTTTAGTCAGTCACATATAACTAATAGAAATAACGGAGAAGCATGGTGGATCTGTGGTTAGCACTGCTGCCTCAGATCACCAAGGAGCTGGGTTCAATTGCAACATTTAATTCAACCCGTATCTGTGTGTGTTTCCTCCCAGTGTACCAGTTTCCTCCTACAGTCCAAAGATGTGCAGATTTGAGTTAATTGGCCATGCTCAATTGCCCATAGTGCTCAGGGATGTGTAGGTTAGGTGGTTTAGTCATGGAAAATGCAGGATTACATGGTTAGGGTAGGGGGATAGGTCTGGGTGCGATGCCATTCAGTTGGCCAGTGTGGACTCAATGGACAGAATGTCCTGCTTCCACACTGTAGAGGTTCTATGACAATGACAAGTTTGGACTAGACAAACACCCAGTGGGTATCTACTTGATCCATGCTCATAAAGGTCTTGCATATTTCAATAAGATCACCTCTCATTCCGAGAATAATCTGTTAAAGCCTCTATAATATAACCCCTTCATCCCTGGAATACGTGAAGTGAAACGTCTCTGAACCGCTTCCAATGTAATTATATCTTTTCTTAGGTAAGGAGACAAAAAAAAAAAACTCACACCCCAGATGATGTCATTTATTATTTTCTCAGTGTTGTGAGACTTTGGAAATCTCTTCCCGCAGAGCATTTGAGGCAGAGATATTTAATATTTTTGAGGCACAGACAGAAGGTTCGGAGATAACAATGGAGTCAACGATTATGGGGCAGGAATGTGCAGTGTGGGGGAAATGTTGGCAGTAGTACAAAATGACACTGATCCAAAACACCCAGGAACATAATGCAAAAAAATTGGTAACGTAGATTTAAAAAAAATGCAAAAGTGATAGAATAGAGTTCCAAAGGACTATGGGGCTGCTCTGTCATGAAACAGAGACCACTCGTGGTGGTTTAACCTGAGGGCCATCGCACCTAAGGTGTTGGGTGAGGTTGAGACAGTGTCCTCTTCATCGTAACCTCTATCAGTGTGGGGAATTGAACATGTGCTGGTGTCCTCCCTCTGCATCACAAACCATACATCCAGCCAAATGAGTGGGAGACTGTGTGACTGTTACAGACAGAAACAGTCACAGACAAAGGACAATAGAAACTTTCATAACAAGGGAAAAAGGTACGATTCAGATAACAGTCAAGATTACGCCTGACAAAAATGTTCTCGGCTCTAAATTGTATTTTATAATGAGACAATTGTTGAGAAGCTGTCTTTGGCTGAATAAAATAAGGTGAGACCAGTGAAATAACCAGAATAATAATTGTTACGTCTTACCGATAACCATAAAATAAGTATAGATTTTGGTCAGCCTGTGTAAAGTGAGGTTATCATTACATAAAAGTATATAACTGATGGAATATATTGTTAGGAGAATCCACTCCCATGGGAAATGCCCTCGAACAGGCGCTTGAAGAAAACCGGGTTAAAAGTGCCTGAGCATCATCTGGTCAGTGACAGGAACCCAGGGAGTTGAATAAGTGAAAGTTCCTGCAACATGGAGCTGAGAAAACCATCAAATAAGTCGAATCTTATTATATGCTCGAGCACATTTGAAGAGTTGGTTGTCCTCGTGATGGATTTTAATTGTGTGGTTTGAATAACATATATTTATCCTCCTTCCCTTTATATGTTACATAATGGTGCATTGACATTTTCCTGAAAACGGCAATTACTTGCAACATTTTCTGGAACATCCCATAATCGGCATTGTCCAGAATATTCTATCACCGTGTGAGGGTATTGGAAAGGCGAGAGAGAACGAGAGAAAGAGGAAAGGCGCTGCGTGCAGCAATGAGAGTGATGGAGCGTGAACCTTGTTCCGGTAGGTGCTATGACAGATATACAGTGTTTATAGTGTGGGGGCAAAGTGGTGAGACGGAGAGAGAGAGAGAGAAGGTGATGCATGCAGCAGTGAGAATGGTGGAGCATGTGCATTGTTCGGGCTTAGATTCTACAACAGATTTCAATGAGTGTGCAGGAGCAGAGAGAAGACGGTGACACTTCTCCTGGCAGAATGGGAGAGATTATTGATGCCTATCTTGTATTGCTGGACATTGCTTCACACTGCAGATGCTCCATTGAGCTGGGTGGTGAGCTCACACCACTGCGCAGGGCAGCTCAAAACTGAGAAAGGTCAACTGTTTGCCAATTGGTCTTTTAAAGATGGTACCAGTGCCAAGGATCACAGAATATCCATGGGGCATCCAAGTGATGATTTTTACCTCCAGCCATGAAGGGTGGGAGAATTACGCTGGCATTGAATGATAGGTTCAACGTGGAGTGGGGTGGGTAGCTAATGAGGTGAGTGCGATAAGATAGCACCAGGAAACTAACTCAACCTCGTACAGATAAATTATTGTTAGTTTCTGCCCAATGAGTTGAAGAATCTGCTGACACCGCTCCCAGTTACAAAGCTGAAGAACAAATGCTCACCCAAAACTTTCCATCACCGAACTCACACCAATATCCCATTCACCCATCATTCCCGAAATACTGGCTCACGTTGCCAGCTGCTGTCACAATATCTTCATTTCAGCATTCTGAAACCTGTGATCGTTCAGGAAATTGTCTCTCAATCTCCCTTTCCCTTTTTTCCCCAAAAATATTTTGTTTGTTGATATTTAAACTGATTCCCCCTGCTATCTCTCTCTGGCAGTGATGTTCACACCCACAGCACCCCCTTGTCATGGCACAATGGACATATGGGGCTGTAAATGGATGGGAGCTGCACATCCTGCCACTTCTAGCATGAGCTGTAAGTTTCCTCACTCTGGGCAGTGATCTAACACAGTGTTACTGAGTAATGTACTGAAGTGATGAAAACAGCTGCTTTGACGGTAACTGTTCCAGGTTTACGGATCCATTCACTGCGCAGCTCCCCATACTGTACAGATGCCTTGTCCACGTCTATAGAGCAAGACACTGGTGTGGGCTGCATATCACGCCATGCTGGACAGACCGTTTCGTCAGTGTTCCTGAATCAATGCATCGGTGTGTACTGTGCTGCTCCACGTGTTGGACAGATAGCTAGTGGACTGGAGAGGCCCGTCCTATATTTCAGCCTGGACTGATTGCTGGGTTGTACTGAACCTGGTCTGCACAGTGCTCCATGTTAAGCAGATATATCATCTGGACTTATACGGTCTGGGCTGGATCAGTGAAGTGGATTAGCTCTGCGATATAATTCCTGATAGAGCTATCACTCCTCCAGCATGGCGCATTTTGCTGCCAAATCCTGTGTTTCTGCAATATGCTGTGCATTAAGTAATTAGCCAATTAAAACGTGCATATCTGTCCCTTTTGTTATGGAACTAAGCAGACACAACTCAATATATGTGATGAAGGTAGTCTTGACTGGAAGGTTTTCTTATTTTAAAGATAATTGTGAGGTGCTGTGTTTCAGGTACAATTCGCTTGATCAAAATATTCGATATTAAGCAAAACACAATTCATTCAACCACTGTCGATAAAACACAAAAAAAGCAGAATAATAGATTGTTTACCTACTAAACAATAACTGTTCCAGTATGGTAACATCCTATAAACACACACTTGTCAAACAACAAATTCAGGAAACAGATTGTCTCACATGCAGTTCTCCAATCCAGGAGGGAAAAACATCAAAAGACAATTCTGAGAGAAATCTCACAGAAAGTGCAGCAACTGGGAGAAATGTCCAGCCTTCCAATCCTGCTGATACCCCAGCAATAACTGGGGAAATGTAAAATGAAGAATCCTGCTTCTGTGACAACTTGACCGTCACTCCACAGCACCAGGCCGCAGCTGCAAGAACTACAAGGAATGGACTGTATCTACAGTGTTTATGGCACTGCAGGAGCCTCTCAAAAATGCCTGACCCCACCTAAGCCGTTAAATGATGGTAAGATAAATGTCAAAGTTAAACATAAATAAATAAAACGTAAGGATGCAGCAGGCCTGATTATCAGACACAGCTGGCCATGGGAGCCCAGCAATTCCGACCCTGCTGAAACATAGCAGAATCATCGAGCTAGTGAATAGAAAGCATCATCTATCTGCCTTACCTCGAACTTTACAATTAGAGATGATGCTATTAGCCCAATAGTCAGCGACGTCAACATCCCAACCAGACCAAATATTAATGTGACTTATAAGGATTATACGTGAAAGGAGCTTTTTGTACATTGAATGTGATTGATGTCAGTCTCCATGGATACTAACTGTGTAATTGGAGGGTTTCCCTCTTGTATTATTAAGGGGCTTCCTTCAACCTGTTATTCCATAGTATCAGCGGCAGCGTCATCCTCAAGATGATTGCGCTCAGCAGCTACAGGGAGAAGGAGAGGAAGAGAATCTTAGAACAACATACTGTAATGTTCCAACATTGGACAGTAGTTTGTCCTTGGGTCTATACTTGCTTTGTCAGGATTGGGCATGGTTAGAGTTGAGGATACGTGCCGTACTGATGATTATTCAGGCAGGTTTCTATCCCAATCTCGCTATTATTGGTGTTCCGGGTAAGTTTATCTCTGTCAATTCTATTAGCGATGGTGATGGGTATTGCTATTTCTGTTATTTATATTTAACAAATACATAACCTGTTATCTTGAATTTCAGTCACAAACTCCACTTCATTTCTATCAATTTCCGAATCTTCACTCATAAAAATCGAAGAAGGAACAAGATGTTCAGACCCTTGAGTTTTCCTTTTGCCCTGAACTGTTTTATGTCTCTATATTCTCTCTGTTATCAATCCTGCCAACGCCCACCACTATAATATCCCCAGTCTCCAGCTCTGCCTCAGTGCTGTTGCAAAATAAGCCGTCATCTGCCCCCTTGTTAACTTCAGATTTTACGGCTCCAGTACTTTTCTGACCACTCTTCCAATTACAAATATTTTCATTACGAACTTGTACTTGTCTCTCCAGTTATTTCATATTAGGGACCTCATATCAGAATAATAGTGTCACTGGCCGTGTTAAGACCCTAAAGGCATTGTTTCACATTCTAACAGAACCAATGGTAGAATTTAAATTCAAGTGGAAAAAATCGGAAAGAAACCTGATTTTACAAACGGCAACCATAAACCACCAGGATTTCTTTTATCATTTCACTGATAGCCTTTGGTAAAGAAACCAAGTGTGACAAAAAAAAGTTCGTTCCATATTGTCTTGACAAATGGTCTCGCAGTCAACGGCAATTAGTGATGGATGTCAAATGCTGCCCTTGACAGTGATGCTGACATCGCGTGAAATAACAAAATTAAAGGTGAAATAAACCAAGGAACTGTGGATGATGGAGATCTGAAATAAAATTCCCCAGCGTCTGAAAATATTGGAGAATCTTAGCAAGTATGGCAGCCTCTCTCAGGAGAAAAACAGACAAAGTTTCGAATCTAGTGATCCTATATCACTACTGAAAGCAACTGGGAAGAAAGGTTATTTATATCAGGGATGGTCGGATGAGAGAAATGAAAAACAAACACAGGAACTGCTGCTGATGAATCAGAAGGAAAATAACATGGCAGTTTATTCTAAAATGTCCCCTTTTTTCCATATTCCTGAATAACATGTCAATTTAGATGTGCCCCTGTTTAAATTGAGTTATATTCCCTCTGTCTTTCTCCGCTGAGTGTGATGATCAACTCCATCGGCAATACTGGTGCCGCCCTTATAGTTGTTGAGATACAAAGAAACGAAATGTCACATTGTCAAATGATTTTTTTTGGAGAAGAGAACTGTAACTGTAGGGCTGTGCAAAGATGTAACTGTTTTGTTTTTCTGCTAAGAACAGAAACATTTTCAACACTGAATTGGTGCACCATGTGTGAGAAAATTTGACTTGCTGCTGTCATTACAGATAAACGTATGTTCTGTGGACGCTTTTCACGGTTTTGTGCTATCAGCTGCTGCGTCCATTCAGAGAGACCCAAGGGTATGTTGACCCCACTCTGGACGAGATATCAGCACTACATTTATAGAGTATTCTGGGTCCATGGTAAACAAATGGAGTCGAGGTTACACAGAGGGAAAGCTCCGTACACAGGGAGGGGCAGGGCACTGCATGGTCCTACCAGGAATTTCCAGGAATATTTTTCTAAGCTGGACCAATTCCAAGTGTAAAATGTGAAACCAGCGTCTTTCAAAAATGAAGTGCTCACTGAGCTTTGTCCCCTCCTTCAAACTCACACCAGGGACAGGACTGTGCTGACACTCACCACGAAGTGAACTGGATTCATTCTGGAACTTTCCAGGCAAGAGTGGGTGACATATGCATCACCATGAAGTGTATTGGATTGAGTCTGGCACTTTCTAGGCAGGAGAGAGTAACATATCGGGTGTGCCGTCCTCCGATATATCACTAACTGATAGCAGCCACCTGCCTGCTGAGAGGAATACGTTGGTTCTGTCTCCACAGAAGAAGGTGCAGAAACTAACTTCCAGAAATACTAGGAAACAGGGTCCCTGGTGAAAATGGGGGGCTGCACGAAATTAGAATTAATGAAGACTTTGTCTTTGAAAACCTAATCGAATCGAATACTGGTATGATGCTGGAACTGATGAGCTACATCCGCGAGTATTGAGGAGGTGGCAATAGAGCTCGTCAAAGAATTACTGACTATTCGTCAAAGCTGGTTGGATTCTGGAAAGGGCCTTGCAGAATGTAAAACAGCTATTGTAAACCTAAACAATTAAAACAGGAAGATGGGGGCAAACAGAAAACTACATAGCTTGATGTCAGCTGTGAGAAAAACATTGTAACCTTTTATAAGGATTGCGACAACTAGACATTTGGAAAATAATGGTATGATTTGCTAGACTCAGCCTAGATTCTGGAAAGGCAAATGATCTTTGATAAACCTGCTGTAGTTTGTGGAGATTGTCCATTGTGGCATCGAAAGTTGACAACCAGTGGGAGTAGAGGATTTGAAGTTTCAGAAAACATTTGACACTGTTGAATACTTGTGAATGGGGCATTTTAGAGTCCATGGGTAGGTAGGGGTGGAACACACAGAATGGATCAAAAATTTGACAATGGGCAAAATGAAGAGAGTAGTGTTTTTCTGTGGATGGAAGGCTTGTGGGGTATCAGAAGGATCAGTGCTTGGGCAATAGCTGTTCGCAAGGTATAACATGATTCAGGTGGGAACAACAAATGTAATGATTCTCATGTAAGTTTATTAAATGGTGAGAGGTTGGGAAGTTCTGTTGTTGAAATGGGCCTGGATGTCCTTGGTCATAATTCACTAACAGAATTCAGATGGGACAGTAAGTAATTATAACTGGACATGATATCTGGTCTTTCATTCAAAATACTTGAAGTACCACAGTAAATATACCTTTCTCAATGGTAGTGTTTTGTTGAAATAGCATTTGGGGTATTATATACTGACTGAGTCGAGTTCATAAATAATGATCTTCACGTCACCGAGACAGTGAGGTTCATGAGACTGAACTCTGGCATGATGGTATCATCAGGAGAGAGAGTGGTAACTATGTAGTTAACCTGTAGCACTGTGAGAGAATACGAAGTTGAAACTTGAAGGTTATGGACGGACACTCATTTTGTCCCAAGCAGCCATTGATAAGGTGAGAAATGTCATACTTTCCATAGGATGCTCGATTCCCAATAGTTTACGTGCCAGTGCATAGACCTCATTTCAATTAACAGAGAGGTACAGGCTCCGAATGAACTCTGAACACTGTAATGCACAGTTTCCGTGTGACCCTCCGCTCAAGGTTACATTGTCCATATTCCTGTCAGCAGCCACAATACCTTCATTCTGAAACAGTTACCCATTCCCCACCAGCTTCTGATTTCCAGAGAGAACATTGGTCTGGTCTCTCACCGACGGAAGATGCCTTTGGGACTCGTTTAATAAAAATGGTTTCATTCCCACTGCCAGAAAAGCATGTTAACATAACACGGATGCACTACGAAAAATGAAGCCACGAGGAATACCATGGAACAGTCCATCTGTGCAGTTCCTGCGCCATTTGCTTGTTATGCTGAAGCATCTCTGACACTTCCCTGTTCCAGTGTTAGTGACTTGAGAAGCTGAATGGCCTCTTCCTGTTCCTTTGTAAGCCACTCCAGGTGTGAAGTGGTCACTTTCTGATCCCGTGTAACTGATGTATGGGAGTGAGCAGACTCCTTGTCTTCCTGTGTAATGACAGGCGGGATTGAATGTGCTGTCCCTTTTCTTGTCCAGTAGTTTGATGGGCCGAATGACTTTCTCATATTCCTGTGAAGCCAGATTGAGATATTTAGTGAACTCCTCCATTTACTGTGGTAATGTGCAGCGCTGTTTCATGAATGTTACCTACAGTTTTACAGCACAGGCTTGAACATTGTCTAAGTCTTGTTGCACATGGATACTGACTGCATCAGGAGGTCAAGGATGACGAAGCTTTCTGAGTATTGTGTAACGTACAGTAAATATCCCCATTTCTGATCGATGTGGGCTCAATGGGATGAATGGCCTGCTTCCTCACAGCAGGGATTCCCTGCTGACAAACTGGGGATGCCTGGGCTGAGGTAGCTACCCTGAGGATCTCCTGCAGAGATGTCCCACGGCTGAGATGATTGATGTCCACTAATGATAAACATGTGCCATTGTGCTGTGGATGATTCCAAACGCTGGAGAGTTTGCAATGGATTCTGATGATGTGCAATTTTGCTCCGGCTTCTTGTTGTTAAATACTGCCTTGATGTCAGGGCCAGTCGCTCTTTGCTAAGTCCTTGTATTCACCTCTATTGCTCATATCATTAGGTCATCGTGTAGGAGCAGGCATTGATTTTTTTCAAATATTGGGGTAATGAATATCAGGAAATCTCTATTCCAGAATGTCAGGGGAGCTATAGCAGTAGGTGGCATCAAACTGCACCTGTCTAGCAAGTTGGAGAGTCTGAATGGGACATCAGAATAAGAGCAGGGTTAGATCGTTAGACACTATTAACCTTCTCCAACAGGCATTACGATTGTGGCTGATCAGGTTGTGGTATCAAATCTACTTTTCTGTCTGTATGCCATCATCTGTGACTCACTTCTCTGTCAAATATTTAACCAACTCAGCTTTGGATAAATTTGAACAAAGAGACGCCACATACCTCTGGAGAAGAGAATTCCCACTCAAATGATCCTTTTAAACTTTCTCCTCATCTCCCTTACAGTGCCATGCAGCACGGAGACCGATCCACATAACTCAGACATCGAAATCTGATCTAGTCCTATTTGCCAGCAATAGGCACATATTCCTCTAATTCCTTCCTATTAATATGCATATCCGGATGCCTTTTAAATATTGTAACTGTACCAAACTCCATAACTTTCTCTGAGAGCTCACTCCATACACACTACATAACCTGCATGAAAACATTGACCTTTTACTGTCTTCCTCCTCTCACCTAAAGCCTTTGTCCTATAGCTGTGGACTCCTCTAATGTGGGAAAAAAGACCTTGGCTATTCAGATTATCCATGTTCTTCATGATTTTATAAACCTCTATGATGTCACGCCTCAGCCTCCAATGCTCCAGAGGAAACAAGCCCCCGTCTGTCCAGCCTCTCCCTATAGCCTAATCTCTCCATGCCCGGCAATATCCTTGAAAATCCTTTCTGCAACCTCTCAAGTTTAACAATATCCTACCTGTAGCAGAACGAAGTGAATTAAGCACAGTATTCTAAATCTGGCCTCACCAACGTTATGCCCAGTCGCACATAATCTCCCAACTCGCATAATCAATGCACTAATCAATAAAGGCAAGCATACCAAACCCCTCCTTCACTACCCTATCTCCCTGCAACTTCACTTTCAAGGGTCTATGGTCCTGCATCCTTTTGTTCAACAGCGCTCTCCGGGACCTCACCATTAATTGTATATGTCCTGCCCTATTTTACATTCGCAAAATGCAATACTTCACATTAATCTAAATTTAACTCCATCTGTCACTCCTTGGCCCATTGACCCATCTGATCAAGGTGTCATTGTACTCTGAGGTAAAGCTTGCTGGCCACTGCACCTCCAATTTTAATGTCATGATTAAACATAATAAACAAGCAAATATTCACATTCATAACATTTATATAAATAAGGACAAGCAGTCGATTCAGCACGGCTCCTTGTGGCACATCACTGGTCATAGGCCTCCAGTCTGAAAAGCTGTCCTTTACTACCCTCTGTCTCCTACCTTCACTCTAATTTTGTCCTCAATTGGCTAGCTTATCTTGGATCTATTTATGACCTAACCTTACCAACTTGTCCGCCATGTGGAATCCTGTCGAAAGCCTTGATGAAGTCTATATGGACAGCGTCTACCACACTGCCATCACCAATCTTCTTTGTCAACACTTCACAAAATGCAATCAACTTTGTTAGAAATGATTCCCCATGCACAGAGCCATGTTGACTATCCTTCATCAGTTGTTGCATTTGCAAATACATGTAAATCCTGTCCCTCTCAATGCTCTCCAACAACATGGCCAACCATTGACGTCAAGCTCACCGATCTCTAGTTCAGGGCATCATTCGCTTTTCTCATCCCAAACTTCCGCTGCTCATTGTAAATGTTAATGTAATCGGATTGGTGATATGATCAATAGTATAGATCTCAGACTGTGTGAGGATTAGGAACAAGTCAGGCAGGATTTTTAATCCGCCAAAATTAACAAGTTTATGACCGAAACAAAGTTACTCAATCTAGGATGGAGAGATGAATGACAAATAGTTTGACTATTGCAAATCTGTGTGCCGATGTTTCCCTCTCTAAAATACTGACACATGCACACGTTTGATGACAAACTGAAAAATAGAATCTCTGCAGAACGTTAACTTGAAAGAACTATGCCCAAATCTTAATTGAACTCATGACGAAAGGAAACATGAGTGATAGTTCCTATTATCATTCAGCTCGTGAAGTTATTCTGCTCTGGTAATTGGATCACTTCCTGGAACAGGTGGATTTAGTTGGATTGCCTTTACTTCAGGCAGTGGGACGATTCCAGTCAATCCTCGACAGGAATCCTCCATGAGTGGTAAAGACAATTGAGGAGTTTTCAGCTCACATACATTGCTGGGAAGAGGAGCACAGAGAGAGAGTGAGCAATAGGCTGTTCCTTCCCAGGAAGGTTGCATTTTCTTCCTTTCTGATTTGAATCACACAATAGCGTTATCCGGCCCTAAACTGGACCAACTGCATTCTGCTTGAACAGTGTCTGAACTGTCCGACTCCAGCACATTCCTGCTCCATGTAGGTACATAATTGCTGTTGTTGAACATCCAGCCATTTCTTTTGGAACAAATAACGCCACTAGTTTCGAAGTTGTGCTTATATGTCCACGTATACTTTTATAATATAGCTTGTAATAACTTCACAATATCTGCATTTCAATGAATACATCTTATTCTTAAATTAGCTCCCCAGTCTTATTCTCCCATAGAAGATAAAATATTCATCAGGTATTCACCAGCTCAAAACATTATATGGTTAATAAGAACATTTCTCATTCTCAAGCCTAAACGTTTAACCGTTCATAACATAATGCCTTCATCGCAAGAACGAATTAAGAGAAATACCTTTGAAACATTTCAAAAGCATTTTTTTCACTTCAGTGGAAATACAACCATGTACATTACGTCAGATGTGGTCTCAGCAACGGCCTGTACAGATACAGTAAAACGTCTTTGAGATCAGCCCAATACTCTTTGCAAGGAAAAGTATAATTTCATTTAATTTTCAAATTACGTGCTGCCTGTACAGACTAACATTATGTGATTTATTACCAGGACACATGAATCCCTTTCTACCACCGAGTTCTGCATTCTGCCTCCAGTTGTATAATTTACAGTTGTTTTATGCTTCCTCCCAAACACAGATTTCCCATCACCCACATTGTACTGCTGTTTTTTTTTGGCGAAGATTTACTCACTACCCTCCCCTGTCTGTATTCCATTGCAGACGCTCTGCCTCCACAGGAAAACTTGTTGAATGACCATCCTGGTGTATGAGCAAAATGAGCTCCAAGTTTTCAGACCCTTCTTCCAAATCATTAACCTACATTGTAAACTGTTGATGTCCTCATACTGATTCCTGAGCAATTCCACTAGTTACAGCTTTCCAAAAGAAAATAAGTAATTATCTCGACTCTGTATTTCCTGGTAGTGGACCAGGGCTCTCCTGTTCCTGTTTAACAGCCTAGAAAGGTAGCATGTCCTCCTGTTATACTGTGTAGCTGATTGTCGATTTGTTTCTGATCGCAGTGATCCTCCATTCGGGCCATTTGTTGTCAGCTGAGTAGGTGGAGTTCGTACTGTTAATGATCCTGATCCCTGAGAGTTTAAAAGATGAGCACAGAATATAGATTAACATTTGGGGGGATCGCTATCTTTCTGATGAAACGATAGAACCATCGGCAATTTCAGTCATGTGCTCAATTTTGACCTTCAGACACTGTGAACGGAGCAGAGTTCCTATTAGCCTGAGGAACATTGGTCCCCTTAACAACACAACCAATAATGTCCATCATTATTTTCATTTTTGACTGTTGTGTTGAAAAATTGATGCAGTCACTACACATTAAAATAAGCGATTGTCTTTGAGAGGTGACCTTACAGGGGTTCATAAAATCATGAGGGGCATGCATAAGGTAAATAGGCAAGATATTTTCCCTGTAGTAAGGGATTCCAGAACTAGAGGGCATAGGTTTAGGGTGAAAAAAGAAAGATAGAAAAGAGATCTAACGGGCAACATTTTCATGCAGAGGGTGGTACGTGTATGGAATGATTCACCAGAGCAAGTGGCGGAGGCTGGTACAACTGCAACATTTGAAAGGTATCTGCATGGGTCTATGAATTGGAGGGCTTTGGAGGAATATGGCATGTGGGACTAGTTTGGGTTAGGATATGTGGTCAGCATGGACGAGTTGGACCGCAAGGTCTGTTTCCATGCTGTACACCTCTAGGACTCTGTGGCCCTATGGCCCAGTCTTCACTGTTCCCTGGGGATGAGAATACCACAGACAGCACAACCTTAAGGAGATAGGAACATTCTTATCTCAATCTTAAATGGGGAGACCTTTAAATGTAAAAGTAATGATCGTCACAGCACGTCAGCTACCCCATTTTAAAAATGAGAGCATAACCAATTGGAAAGACATAGACCATTCAGCCCGTCAAACTTATCCCACAATCCCATTGGCTCCGTTCTGTACAGTATTTATCAAACTCAGCCTCGACTGCTCTCTTGGTTAGACATTTCGGACAGCGTAAACCATAGACCGTATGAAATTTTTGCAGAACTAGACTGTTTGGTTCATCAAGTCTGATCTGCTGTTCAACCATGGCTGACATGTTTCTCAACAAAATTATCCCGCCTTCTCACTGTTATCTTGATCCCCTTATCAATCAGTATATATCTATCTCTGTCTTAAAGACAGAACTGTGTCTGTGGCTCTATGTCCAGGAGGCAGAGGGTGGTGGAGGAAAGTTGATTTTTAGGCTGGAGGCCTGTAACCAGTGGCGTTGTACAGGGATTGGTGCTGGATCCACTTTTGGTTGTCATTTATATCAACGATTTAGATGAGAATTATACAAAGTATGGTGAGCAAGTTTACAGATGACAACAAGATTAGTTATATAGTGGAATGTGGAGACCTTTAAATGTAAAAGTAATGATCGTCACAGCACGTCAGCTTCCCCATTTTAAAAATGAGAGCATAACCAATTGGAAAGACATAGACCATTCAGCCCGTCAAACTTATCCCAAATCCCATTGGCTCCGTTCTGTACAGTATTTATCAAACTCAGCCTCGACTGCTCTCTTGGTTAGACATTTCGGACAGCGTAAACCATAGAGCGTATGAAATTTTTGCAGAACTAGACTGTTTGGTTCATCAAGTCTGATCTGCTGTTCAACCATGGCTGACATGTTTCTCAACAAAATTATCCCGCCTTCTCACTGTTATCTTGATCCCCTTATCAATCAGTATATATCTATCTCTGTCTTAAAGACAGAACTGTGTCTGTGGCTCTATGTCTGTAAGCATGTGTGTGTTTCAGCTTATTGGCAGGAGGCAGAGGGTGGTGGAGGAAAGTTGATTTTTAGGCTGGAGGCCTGTAACCAGTGGCGTTGCACAGGGATTTGTGCTGGATCCACTTTTGGTTGTCATTTATATCAACGATTTAGATGAGAATTATACAAAGTATGGTGAGCAAGTTTACAGATGACAACAAGATTAGTTATATAGTGGAATGTGAAGAAGGTTACATAAGATTACAACGAGGTCATGTTTGATTGGGTCAATGAATCATAGAAATATACAACACAGAAGCGGACTTTCTGGGCAAACTCATTCATGCCAACAAGATGTCGTAAGTTAACTTAGTTTCATTTTCCAGCATTTGTACCATATCCCTCTTAACCCTTCCAATTCAAGTCCCCATCCAAATGCGTTTTAAACGTTGTAATTGTACCATACTCCACCACTTCGTCTGGCAGCTCGTTGCATACACATACCACCTTCTGTGTGAAAATGGTCCCCTTAGGTCCCTTTTATACCTTGTCCATCTCATCTTAAATCTATGTCCAATAGTTTGGGACTTCCCTACACTAGGGTAAAGACCCTGAATATTCACCCTATCCATGGTCTTCATGATTTTATGAATATCTAGAATGTACAAATTTGACTCAAATCAACAGACTGTGTTTTCAGTAAACCTGGACCAAAATTCTGAACTTCAATACTGACTCCTCTTCCTTCTTCATCACATCACAATTCTAAAATCATTTTAACAACTTCTTCAGCCACGTTATGAAACATCTCTGTGGGATTTGAATCCAGACTTTTGGATTCAGAGGGAGGCATACTACCACCATTTGGCAATAATCCCTGAAGCTGCAACATTGTTCTCATGTGTGTTTGTTCACCATGCAGTTTTGAAATACTATGACATACTTCCGTGACAGGCAGGACTTGAATACAGACATCCTGATCTAGAGTGAGAGACACTACCACGCAAGTTCATGTATTGGAATCTAATCCAGAGCTCTGGCTCAGAGGCCTGGGCGTTACTCACTATACAAGTCTTAAACCATGCCCAGATTTTGGGTCACATTTTAAATGTCAGCTTTCAGCTCGGTGTGGATTCAGTAAAATTTGGTTAACTTTACTGAATTACACAGTTAAATGAATTACATTATTAAACAGGTGAAAGGTACTCATTCAATTCTAGGATGTTGAGTTTATGTGTGCTGCCTTCGAGATACACTATGAAGATCTTTAATTGCTTGGCTATGGTTTCCAGCTGAAGTGGCTATTATCTGACATCTGCAATATGAGGGGGAAAACATCCTGCAGACACACCCTGCACTATAAAGGATCTGGAATAGATATTTATGACTGAAAACATCAGAGACGAAGAAAGAGCATACTTTCTGGATCAAAAGCACCAATCACTATTTCCTGTCACTCACATGTGACTGCTCTTTTCTTAAAACCACGAAGGAATCCAAGGCAGCTGATTACTATCCAGCCTTTTTTCCCCAGTACTATCAGTCACTGGGTTGAGGAGTGGCAGTTGGAGTTTAATTTCAGTAAATAAAATGTATCACAATTTGGGAAAACAAACAAGGAGAGGACACCTGCAATTAAATGTTGGGCCATTGATAGTATTGTAGAACAGAGAGATCTGTAGATCAGAGGGTTCTGTGTTTTTTGTTTCAAGTTTGCACCATGGGTAGGCACCATGGGTGGTTAAGAAGGCGTTTGGTTTGCTAGCCTTCATTGCTAGATCTTTGAGTACTGGAGATGGAACATTATCTTCAGGTTGCACTGGACATTCGTGAGGTCTCCCCTGAAGTACTGTGTAGTTCTGATCACCCAGTTACATTGAGGATATTATTAACTGGAGAGAGTTCAGAAAGGATTTATCAGTCTGTTGCTGGGAATGGAGTGTTTAAGTAATAAGGACAGGCTCGATGGTCTGGAGTGTAGAAGGTTGAGGCATTATCTACCTTTTAGAGGTTTATGAAACATTTAGGGGTATAGATAATGTTATATGGAAGGTGCCCTTTCCTTACGGTGGAGGATTTCAAGATTGGGGGTAATTTTAAGATGACAGGAAAAAGGTTTACAGAAGACATAGTGTCATAGAGCTACCCAGCTCCACCCAATTTTTCCGTGCCAAACAGTTGTCCTACTTAATATAGTTCCATTTGCCAGCATTTGGCCTATATCCCCCTAAACACTTCCTATTCATGTTCCCGTCCAGATGCCTTATAAATGTTGTAATTGCCCCAGCCCACAACCTCCTCTGGCAGCTGGTTACATATAAAGCACCCTCTCTGTGAAAACGTTGCCCCTTAGATCCCTTTTAAGTCTTGTCCCTCTGACCTTCAACGTATGTCCTCTAGCTTTGGAACATGCTACCCTGGGGAAAAGACCTTGGCTATTGACACTACCCCTTTCCACTTGTGAGCATATAAACCTCTATGATCACCTTTCAACTGCTGATGCTCCAGGAAAAATAGCCCTAGCATAATCAGCCTCTCCATAAATCTCAAAACATCCAACCTTGGCAACATCTTTGTAATTCTTTTCTGTATTCTTTCACGTTTCGAATATCCTTCCTCGAAGTGCGAGACCATAATTGCACGAAATATTCAATAGTGGCCTAACCAATGTCCTGTACAGCTGCAATATGACCTTCCAACTCCTACACTCAATGCATTGTCCAACAACGACAAGCATATCAAACTCCTTCTTCACTATCCTGTATACCTGCGACTCCACCTCCAAAGCATTATGAACCTGCACTCCAAGGTCTCTTTGTTTAGCAACACTCCTCAGGGACTTAACATTAAATGTATCAGCCAAGCTTTGATTTTCCTTTCCAAAACGCAGCACTTCTCATTTATCTAAATTAAACTCCATCTGTAACTCATCAGCACATTGGTCCATCTGATCACGATCCCGTTATACTCTAAGGTAATCATTTTCTCTGTCCTCTGCACCTTCAATTTGGTGTCAAATATGAACTTACTAACCATACTTCTGGTGGTCACATCCAATTCATTTATGTAAATGATGAACAGTAGTGGGCCCAGCACCGATCCTTGTGGCACAACACTGGGTCATGGGCCTCCAGTCTGAAAAACAACCCTCCACCACGACCTTCAGTCTTCTGCATTTGAGCCAGTTCTGTATCCAAATGGCTAATTCTCCTGTATTCCATGAGATCTCACCGTGGTAACCAGTCTTGTATGGGGAACCTTGTCAAATGCCTTACTGAAGTCAATATAGATCACCTCCACTGTCCTGCCCTCATCAGCGTTTTTTGTTACTTCTTCAAGAAGAAAGTAGTCAAGTTCGTGAGACAGGATCTCCCATGCACAAAGCCATGTGGACTTTCCCTTATCAGTCCTTGCCTTTCCAAATACATGCAAATCCTCTCGTTAGGATTCTCTCCAACAACTTGCCCAACACCGATATCAGGCTCATTGATCTATTGTGTCTTGGCTTTTCCTTGCCAGTTTGTTTAATAATGGCACCACGTTAGTCAGCCTCATGTCTTCCAGCACCTCATCTGTGGCTATTGATGATAAGAACATCTCATCAAGATTTCGAACAATCACTTCCCGAGCTTCCCACAGAGTTCTTGTGGATAACTGATCAGGAGGTATGAGTGCATTGTGGTTCCACATCATTTGGGCCATGTATGCCATCAACGTCCTCAGAAGTGGTAGATGTGGGTAAAGTTAAAATGTTTAAAATACATTTTGTTAAGTACAAGAATAAGAGAAGGTTTGAAAAAATAAGGTCCACGTGCAGGAACGTGGAACTAGTTTATTTGGAGATTAGCGTTAGCATTGAGTGTATAGGCGGATAGGTCTTTTTTCAAACCTCCTGTACAAGTCAATGGCTCCAAGTGTCTGTATAAGTCCAAGTCTATTTTTGTCTGCGGTTGTTGATTTGTGCATGTCTATATGTGTATCTATGTTTATCTATCTCTCTGTATGTTCCTTTATTAGTGTGTGTATGTGCGTTTGCATCTGTATCGCTGCATCTATGTGCAATGGGAACTGTTTTGTTTTGGGGTGATTCATTGAATGGGGTTCAAAGCCTCCCTTCCTCTCTCTCTCCCTCTCCCTCTCCCTCTGTCTCTCCCGCATTCGCTGAAAGTGATATAATGCCATGCTCTGCTGGTGTGTTTTACGACTTTTCGATCCTTTCTTACATGTAAGATTATTTGTAAGGGTAAGCCACTTGACATTACATTTTACAGAATGTGTGTGTGTGTCAATGGTGTCAATGTGCGTATGCCTCTGTATAGGTCTATGCATTTGTATGTCTGTGTTTGTGCAGCTGTTTGTATGTATGTGCGTCTGTGTGTCTGTTCGTGTTAGTTTGTGTCCTTTTTCTGTGTGTGCGCGTGCCTGTGTGTTTGTGTACATCTGTGTGCATGTGTGTGACGAATGGGGGTGACTGTGTATGGGTGGTTGTGATATCTGTCTGTTTGTGTGTGTGTGTTTGTGTCTGTGTATGTGTGTTTGCCTGTGCGTTGTTTTGTATGTGTGTCTTTTCTGTGTGTTGTATGTAAATGCGTATGTGCCTCTCTGTGAGTGTGTATCTGTGTGCATGTATGTGTGTCTCTGTGTCTTTGTGTCTGTGTGTATGTATGTATGTCTGCTTTTTGCGTGTATCCGCATCTGTGCTAGTGTGTGTCTGTTTGAGTTTATATATCTGCTTGTATGTGTCTGTGTTAGCATATGTGTGTATGTGTGGGGAGTGTGGGCGTGTATGTGACTGCTTCAGTATACAAACCACCACACAGGCACGCACACACACAAACAGATTCAACAATCACCCAGACACAGACACCCTCCATTTTGCCAGAGAGGCGAGGAGAGAAGGAGGAGCAAAGCGAATGCTGCCAGGAAGGTAAGAGCTTAACATATATTCGGGCAATGTCTAAACCCGAGATACTACATGTATTGTATCTCTCTCCCGCCCCCCGCCCCTCCTCTAACCTGAAGAAAAAGACCCTGTAAGGTAAGGCTTTTATTTCTTATCTTCCTTTTTCATTTATTTAAGTGCATTGTTTGGTTTCAGTTAGTTCATACAAAGCTAAGCTAATAATGTCTGTGGACTTCAGACCCGTGGCATGTGACTCTTGCTTGATATGGGAGCTTAGGAACGTGTCTGACGTTCCTGATTCTTACACTTGCAATAAGTGTGTTCAGTTGCAGCTGTTGTTTGACCACATGACAACTCTGGAGCTGCGGATGGACTCACTGTGGAGCATCCGCGATGATGAGGAGGTCGCGGAGAGCACGTTTCGTGAACTGATCACATTGCAGTTAGAGTTGCTGAGGGAGACAGTGAATGGGTGACCAAAAGACAAAAAAAGCGTAGGAAGGCAGTGCAGGTGTCCCTTGCGGTCATCTCCCTCCAAAACAAGTATACCGTTTTGGATACTGTTGGGGGAGATGGCTCACAAGGGGAGGGCAGCTGTTGTCACGATCATGGCATCGTGGCAGGCACTGTTGTCCAGAAGGGCGGGAAAAAGACTCGTTGGGCCAAGTAATAGGCGAATCTATTGTGAGGGGAGTAGATAGGCGGTTCTGTGGCCAAAAGCTGGACTCCCGGATGGTATGTTGCCTCCCAGGTGCTCGGGTCAGGGATGTCAGCGATTGTCTGCAGAGCATTCCAAAAGGGGAGGGTGAACAGCCAGTTGCCTTGGTGAATATAGACACCAACGATACAAGTAGAAAGCAAGATGAGGCCCTGAAAGAAGATTTCAGGGAGCTATGAAAGAAGTTAAAAGGGAGGACTTCAAAGGTAGTGATCTCGGGATTATTATAAGTGCCACGTGCTAACCAACGTAGAAATGAAAAAAATAGGCAGGATGAACACGTGGCTTGAGAGATGGTGTAGGAGAGAGCAGTTCAGATTTGTTGGACATTGGGACCGGTTCTGGGGAAGGTGGGACTATTACAAAAGGGACGGTTATTACCTGAACTAGACTAGAACCAATGTCCTTGGGGGAGTTTTTGCTCCTGCTGTCAGGGAGGTTTTAACCTAATGTAGCAGGTGGCTGGGAACCAGAAGAGAAAGCAAGTAGGCAGTGAGGTGGAGACTGGAGACTGTAAGAATTATGAAGATATCATTAATAAAGGGAAGAATAGGCAGAGAGCAGGTGAGCGCAAAAGAATTGATGGCCTAAAATGCATCTACTTCAATGCAAGGTGTATAGTATGTAAGACAGATGAACTTAGGGCTTGGGTTGGTGTCTGGGAATATGACATTATTGCCATCACAGAGACTTGTTTGAAGGAA